>NW_010366772.1:124255-124640 GCF_000414095.1 Morus notabilis
AGAATGGAACGGTGCTATCCGCACTATTAATATGGTGAGATATTGAATGAGTGTATTTCGCATAATGAGATTGTGCGGAACAGGGACACAGACACAATACGAATTTCTAATAATTTCCGTTAAGCATAGAAATTCTAATTGAGTCTACCGATGGTCATATATAGAATGATCTTAATCCTGAGTTCTTAACAAACTCCTATTTATGGATTTGTGTCTTTTAATTTACTCAATATGGATTCCGAGACCCTGAATCATATTCCTTGTATTTTGGAGACATGATGAAGTAGGTAGCCGGAAATGTTATTATACGAGATGGAATCCATTCCTTCTTGAGAAAGAAGTAGATAAATAATTCTCTTGAGTGTTGATTCGGTACTTGGATTAG
>NW_010366772.1:124827-125782 GCF_000414095.1 Morus notabilis
CAATTCCAAGTTTATAGTGGAGTAACTATTAGAATTAATAGAATTAATTAATTAATTAAAGTGTTTAATTAATTATTAATTTTATTGGAGCCCGGGATTATATGTCTATTAGTCCCCACGTCGTCCTTTTAATTCTACGAGACACAAAGGACAAAATAGGAATTTTAGAATTATGGAATTCTAAAATTAAATACTCAGAAAATAATTAATTGAGAATTAATTATTATTTAAATAATGTGATTATTTAAATTTGAATTTGAATCATGAACATAATTTAAATTTATCCTTTTAAACTTATTTGATAAGTTATTCAATTTAGAATTCAAATTAATTTAAGTTTGACTTAAATTCGAATTTGAATTTGAATTGAAATTGGACTACAGGATAAATGATGATTTTCTCTTCCTTCCCTATCTGCAATTGGCGCCACACACAGGGATAGGAAACCCTAGGGTGGCCGGCCACACAATGATAAGGTAGAGGATAATTTTTGTTCAAAATTCAAACAGGAGAGAGAGATTTGATTCCTTCCAGAAGTTAGACTTCTACTCTATAAATAAGGGATGATGAAAAATTGCGCATGACAATTTTTTTAACCTAACTGAAAGGGGGCTGGCCGAATTCCCTGTTATAGAGAGAAAGGAAAATTTTTTCTCCAAAAAAAAAAATTCCACATCGTGCATGCGTTGGTGTTTGTGGAAAATTTGAGTGTTTGATCAAACCCGTTTTTAGTCTCGAGTGTGCCCACACACGTCTACGTAGATTCAAGAAATTGACGTGGAAGACTTTGGTTTTCTAAACACAAGGCTTTGGAGCAAGGATCGTTTGTGGTCAAAGAACTCAAGTTATCATCCGAGTCAGCCTCCAGGTATTTTTCCTAATTGAGTTCTTAATAAATGAATTAATGAGATTAATTTATTCGTGCATAAATTAATATAATCTATAGAGTATCTCA
>NW_010366772.1:129137-130095 GCF_000414095.1 Morus notabilis
GCTTGGTCATATTAACCTAAACAGGATTGAAAGACTGGTAAAGGATGGTCCTTTAAGCGAACTAAAAGTTGGTGAGCTTCCGCTCTGTGAATCTTGTCTGGAAGGTAAAATGACCAAGAGGCCTTTTACAGCAAAAGGAAAAAGAGCTACAGAACCCCTTCAGCTGATACATACAGATGTATGTGGACCGTTAAACATCCAAGCTAGAAGAGGTTACGAATATTACGTCACCTTTATTAACGACTATTCGAGATATGGTTATGTTTACCTGATGCAATGGAAATCTGAAACTTTTGGAAAGTTCAGAGAATTCCGAGCAGAAGTTGAAAAACAATTAGGTAAACCAATCAAGACACTTTGATCAGATCGAGGGGGTGAGTACCTGGACCAAGAGTTCTGGGATTTCTTGATTTAAGAAGGTGTGGTATCCCAATTGACTGCACCCGGTACACAACAGCAGAATGGTGTAGCCGAAATGAGAAATCGGACTTTGCTCGACATGATAAGATCAATGATGAGTTATTCTTCACTGCCTACTTCTTTTTGGGGTTATGCCCTAAAAACCGCTATGTATATTCTAAATCTAGTTCCATCTAAGTCTGTACCTAAGACACCTTTAGAGTTGTGGAATGGTCAAAAACCTAGTTTAAGACACATTCATATATGGGGGTGTCCAGCACACGTGCTGAGGCAAAAGACCGGGAAGTTGGAACCAATGTCATAAGTATGCATTTTCATGAGATACCCACAAGGGACAAGAGGAGGACTGTTTTATAGTTAAGCAGATCGAAAGGTGTTTGTATCAACAAATGCCACTTTTCTGAAGCATGACTATATGATAAATTTTAAGCCTAGAAGTAAAATAGTACTGGAAGAGTTACTTTTCGATGAGATCGGACCACAGCCGGCAAGAGTTGTCGGACCACTCAGAGAAAAGACCACAGTTCCTGATCAGACT
>NW_010366772.1:130473-131651 GCF_000414095.1 Morus notabilis
GGCTAGTGGCTAAGGGTTATACCCAAAAGGAGGGAGTTGACTATGAGGAAACTTTATCGTCAGTAGCTATGCTTAAGTCCATCTGGATACTCCTGGCAATTGCAGCATATTTTGACTATGAGATATGGCAGATGGATGTCAAGACAGCTTTTTTGAATGGCTATCTTGAGGAAACCATCTATATGGATCAACCAGAGGGTTACATAGAGGAAGGCCAATAGCAGAAAGTCTGCAAACTGCAGATGTCCATTTATGGACTGAAGCAGGCTTCTAGATCATGGAACATCAGGTTTGATGAGGCTATAAAGTCTTATGGATTTGATCAAAACATTGATGAACCATGCGTCTACAAGTACAAGAAAGAAGAGAAAGTGGTCTTTTTAATTCTTTACGTCGATGACATCCTACTCATTGGGAATTATGTGGGATTGATGACAGATGTAAAGGAGTGGTTAGCCAACCAATTCCAAATGAAAGATTTGGGAGAGGCAAGCTATGTTCTTGGGATTAAGATTATTCGAGATTGCAAGAAAAAGCTTTTGGCGTTATCACATGCATCTTATATAGACAAAGTGTTGTCTAGGTATTCGATGCAGAACTCCAAGAAAAGGAATTTGCCTTCCAGACATGGTATTCATCTTTCTAAGGAGCAATGTCCAAAGACTCCACAACAGGAAGAAGATATGAGACGGTATCCCTATGCTTCGGCCGTGAGAAGCCTTATGTATGACATGTTGTGTACAAGACTAGATATCTACTATGCAGTGGGAATGGTCAGTCGCTACCAGTCTAACCCAGGATTAAATCATTGGGTTGCAGTAAAGTGTATTCTCAAGTATCTTAGGAGAACGAGAAACTATATGTTGATATATTTTGGAGAAGATCTGTCTCTCACTTGATACACGGATTCTGATTTCTAATCGGATAGAGATAGTCGACGGTCGACATCTGGATCTATGTTCACTCTTAATGGAGGAGCCATGGTATGGAGAAGTGTAAAGCAAAAGTGTGTTGCTAACTCTACCATGGAAGCTGAATACGTTGTAGCTTGTGAAGCCGCAAAAGAAGCTACATGGCTCAAGAAGTTCTTAACTGATCTGGAAATTGTTCCAGATATGGATAAGCCAATTAAGCCCTACTGTGACAACAGTGGAGCGGTGGCTAATTCAAAGGAACCT
>NW_010366772.1:132936-151254 GCF_000414095.1 Morus notabilis
AGTAACTATTAGAATTAATAGAATTAATTAATTAATTAAAGTGTTTAATTAATTATTAATTTTATTGGAGCTCGGGATTATAGGTGCATTAGTCCCCGCGTCATTCTTGTAATTCTACGAGACACAAAGGACAAAATGGGAATTTTAGAATTATGAAATTTTAAAATTAAATACTCAGAAAATAATTAATTGAGAATTAATTATTATTTAAATAATGTGATTATTTGAATTTGAATTTGAATTATGAACATAATTTAAATTTATCCTTTTAAACTTATTTGATAAGTTGTTCAATTTAGAATTCAAATTAATTTAAATTTGACTTAAAATTCAAATTTGAATTTGAATTGAAATTAGACTACATGATAAATGATGATTTTCTCTTCATTCCCTATCTGCAATTGGCGTCACACACAGGGAAAGGAAACCCTAGGGTGGCTGGCCACGCAAGAAGAAGGTAGAGGAGAATTTTTGTTCAAAATTCAAACAGGAGAGAGAGATTTGATTCCTTCTAAAAGTTGGACTTCTACTTTATAAATAAGGGATGATGAAAAATTACGCGTGACAATTTTTTTAACCTAACTGAAAGGAGGCTGGCCGAATTCCCTGTTATAGAGAGAAAGGAAAATTTTTCTCCAAAAAAAAATTTCACATCATGCATGCGTTGGTGTTTGTGGAAAATTCGAGTGTTTGATCAAACTCATTTTTAATCTCGAGTGTGCCCACACACACGTCTACGTAGATTTAAGGAATTGACGTAGAAGACTTTGGTTTTCTAAACACAAGGCTTTGGAGTAAAAATCGTTCGTGGTCAAAGAACTCAAGTTATCATCCGAGTCGACCTCCAAGTATTTTTTCTAATTGAGTTCTTGATATAAAAATTAATGTGATTAATTTATTCGTGCATAAATTAATATAATCTATAGAGTATCTCAAAGTTTTATGAAAATTTTGTTATACTTGATCCGCCCTCCACACCACACTTTCGCATCCGAATTCGATTCGATTACCAACAGGATTAGCAATCCATTTAATTGGATTTACCCCCCAAAAAAAAATTTCAATTAATTGGGCATCTTTTCTGCTTACAAGAGGAAATAATTGTGGAAGGTAAGGGACTAGAGTAGAATGCCAAAGCCCAAAGGCAGATCCCTGGAACAATCACCACCACCCACACAGCAAATATAGATGAATAGTATAGAAATTATTGGATTTCTCATTTATTATTACATTAAAAAAAACAAACAAACAAAGAACAAATTCAGATATTGGGCTAGCTAGATAGGAGTAAGAACAGATCCAGATACTGTGTTTTAGAACCTATAATAAGGATAGAACAAAAAACAAATCTCAAAATTAGAGAAAGGGGATAACAAATAACAAAAATTAACGTAAAGTAGGACAAAGCATCCTCTTTTAATATTAGAATTTGATTTGATACCAACCCTCCAAGCTTCTCGAGATGAGACCTCAGAGAGAGCTTCATGCAACAGCAGGCATGTCCTTGAGCCAAGCATCTAGTGGCTTACCAATGGAGTAAACAATGAACCCAATTTGCCTTAGCTTTTGGGCATCCACAATATTCCTACCATCAAACACAAATGCAGGCTTCCTCATGTTGTCATAAATCTTCTGGTAATCAAGCTTCTTAAACTCGTCCCACTCGGTCAAAATGCATACCCCATGAGCATCCTTTGTTGCCTCGTAAGCATCCCACACGACGGTAGGGCTCATTGGTTGAAGATGAATAGGGTGGTCCCAATCAAACTTCTTCATAGAGAGATCCCTCTGAATCTGCTCCTCATTAACCTGTGGATCATAGATGCTCAACCGGGCTTTGTCGCCCAACAGCCCCTTGCACACATCAATAGCCGGGGTCTCTCTGGTGTCACCGGTATCCTTCTTGAAAGCAAACCCTAGAATTGCAATCTTCTTACCTGAAACTGTGTTGAACATTGAGGCGACAACACGGTTAACGAATCGGTTCTTCTGGTAGTCGTTGATCTTGATGACCTGTTTCCAGTAGTTTGCTACCTCAGGAAGGCCATTGCACTCACAGATATAGACCAAGTTCAAGATATCCTTCTGGAAGCAGGACCCACCAAAACCAACACTGGCATTCAAAAACTTGGGCCCGATTCTTGAGTCTGTACCAACAGAATGGGACACTTCAGTGACATCTGCCCCAGTTGCTTCACAGAGAGCCGAAATGGCATTAACAGAAGATATCCTCTGTGCCAAGAAGGCATTTGCAGCGAGCTTGGAAAGCTCAGCAGACCACAAGTTCGAGCAAATAATCTGATCAACAGGAACCCAATGAGCATAAACATCTTTCAATGTTTGCATAGCCCTTGCACCTTCTGGGGTTTCCCTACCTCCAATGAGAACCCTGTCCGGATTGAAAAGGTCTTGGATTGCAGTTCCCTCGGCAAGGAATTCCGGGTTGGAAAGGATCTGGAAGTTGATTCCTTTACTATTGTGGGTCAGAATCTTTTCAATTGCCTCAGCTGTTTTCACAGGGACAGTCGATTTCTCAACCACAATTTTGTCAGACTTTGAGACATCCGCAATCATACGAGCAGCGCTCTCCCAGTAGGTCAAATCAGCTGCTTTCCCAGCACCAAGACCCTGGGTTTTGGTAGGAGTGTTGACTGAGACAAAGACTATATCTGCCTCCATGACATGCTTTTCAACGTCTGTGCTAAAGAAGAGGTTCTTCCCTCTGCATTGTTTGACCACATCGTCAAGACCCGGTTCATAGATTGGGAGCTGCTCACTGTTCCAGGCATTGATCCGTGAAACAGAGATGTCCACAACAGCCACTTCAATTTCTGGGCACTTAAGTGCAATCACAGCCATGGTAGGGCCACCGACATATCCAGCTCCGATGCAACAGATCTTGACCATCTTTCTTTGTTATAACTATCCTGAATGAAGAGCTGACATATAACAGGGAAAGCATTAGAGAAATAAAATCCAAAAGCCAGATCATCAATTTTATGCTTCCTTGTAAAGACTCAATAAAAAGACAGACAAGCAGAACCTCGTTAAGAACCAAAAACACCAACAAAATTGGTAACTAAAAGGACAAACATAAAGATCAGGAACGGCAAACTTAAACTGCTAGAACCCACCATGTTAACTAGAAGTTAGAATTAATTTAGGACTTTGTTTATTACCAAATTCTTTTTTTTTTAAGTTATTTTTTCTGAGATAGAATATTCTAAGTTACTAACAACAGAACCAGATGAACCATAATGAATACTGTACGACCTGCCGACAAGGTTTATTCCTCACAAATGTCCAAAACAAAAATGTAATTTTTAAATACAAACGTTGATCTAGTTTATTTAAGCAACACGGCAAGCCAAATATAAAAAAATAAAAAAGGGTCCCAACTTTTATTTCATGTTTAGGACAAGGAGAGAACATAAACAGATACTGAGTTCGCATAAGAAGCAGAAAGGAAAATCAGATCTACACGTCAAAAATTTAGGACAAGAAGAGAACATAAACAGAAACTGAGTTCGCATAAGAAGCAGAAAGGAAAATCAGATCTACACGTCAAAATGACAAAAACTACCTTAAACTTTGCAGATCCAGAGTTTTACTAACCAATCGATTGAAATATCTCACAAGCAAAAACAAAACATTTCAAGTCGTTTAGCTCATACAAAATTCTATTTTCATTAACCTAAGAAGACAAAACATCAAACACTCAGAAACTCAAAACACAAATGGCCGATCACTAGCCAGATCTACAGCCAAACAATGAGAAACTCACAAGATCCGTTCACAACACAACTGTCTTAAAGCAAAATCCAAAACTACAACAATTACAGACTAACACAAAATCATAGAAACCCACGACAAGAAACCAAGAAAGACCAAAAAGCAAAAAACTGTCCACGCAACCGAGAACATCAAATTACCAAACACCGAGGAGCTGAATTACCTCAGACTTAGAAAGTGGCTTGTTTTTTGTGTCGTGGGAGAGAGATCTGACGAAGAAGAAGCGGAGGAGAGAGAAAATGAGCTTCTTCTTCTTCTTCTTCTTTCTTCTACTTCTGAATATGGAGAAGCTCTCAGAGGTTTGGCTGATATATATAAGAGAAGGAGGGGTTTTGTTTAAGGTCTAACCAACGAGGTTTCGGGTGACTCAGAAACAGTGGGCCCCACTGATTTCATTCGTTCAACACGTTTTTTACCTCCACTACACGTCATGATCCCTCACTCCCTCACCAACTTTATTTTATTCAATTCTACCATAAATAAAACTTTTTTTTTTAATTCCATTTAGATTTTTAATTATTAAATTGGAGCTTTGAAATGGTAGGAACATGCTACCGATAATGCACTAGATTTGATTAAATTCATATTAAAATAAAATTCATATTGTATATCCAAATATGACACTTACAATAAAATCTTAAAAGATGTGTTGTAAAATTATAATGGTAGATTTTAACACTTTATTTAAATACAATTTAGATTTTATTTCAAATACGTAGTAAGATGTATTTGTTGAAGAAAGTTTAGATTAAGAAGGAGGCCATCCACGGAAGATGGCAATAGGAAAGACGGGAGCATGGACAAGGTAGCTTAATATATTTTTTTTTTCACCCTCGGTATTTGGATAGATTTCATAAAATCCTCTTATTATAGTAAATTATTTGTAGGAAAATTCTGTGAAATAACATGAAAAAATACCTTGATGATTGGATTTGGATATAATCCTATATCGGAACTATATCGAATTAAAACATGCAATAAATTAAACATAACGCCAAAAATATTTAAATGTTCCCAATTTCATTTGATGTAAAATTTAAATGTTTCATTTTTTTTTTTTTAGAATTAAAGATTTTATCTCTTTAAGTACATAACTTATTAAAAGTATTATTTTTAAAAGGTTCTACTAATTAACTAATTTTAGTCTAAAAAGTAGAAATTTATGAGCTAATATTAAGAGAGAAAAATATAAGAGTGTGCTCCATTTCAATGGGTATTCCTAAAAATTGACATTTTTCTTTATAGAAATTCACATTATTTACATACCACTTGGCATTTATTAATTTTCTCAAAAGTATAGGAAAAATATCTTTTTATTTCGCTTACTTTCATTTTTCTTTCTATGAGTTTGATTCCCAAAACAAGAAAATATTTTGGGAGAATATGTTAATGGTGTATAGTTTAATATTAAAAAAATTGACACTTTTGTTTTCAAAAGAAAATGTTGTAGTTAGTCCTTTTTTTAATGAAAAAAATCATTTCATTAATCAACATATCACGAAGCTTAAAAGAAAACTTAATACATAAAATTTGATACAACAAACTAAAATCGGTAGATAAGTTGGCGTCTTAGTACAGAGATCTAAGGTGATAATGGAAACAATTTGGAGCACTTATCTTGACTCGTTTAATTCGCCCTCTACGGTTGGCTCTCCCGAAAGGGCTGTAACAAACTTTCTGCAAAGACGGATTTCTAAAAGCCAGTGTTCTTCCAGATCAAGCTTGCCGAAGTGAGAGGTCTGACTAAAGACATGTGGAAGATAAAAAAAAAAAAAAAAAAACAACAACAACACAAAACCCACACAAGGTTATTGCTTGGTGGGGGAACACAAGTTACACAACTAAAAACAACCAAAGCCCACACAGATCTAGTGATTTGTGGGGGAAAATAAACACCAACATTGGCAGAATGACTGCCTTTATTCCACAAACAACTAAAAGAGAAGAAAATACCAATACGGACTCCACCATCGTGTAGATCGACTTACCAGAGACACGCTTCCAATAGCCGGCCGGACTATTCTCCTTCTTCCTCGTTCTCTCTCTCTAGAATTACTTTTACGTTTTTTTCTTCCTTAGAGAAATTTCTGTTGTTTTTATGCTATAGTTAGTTCTCAGTGTATTATTTTTTATTTCATTCTTATTTTCAGTTTTTTGTTCGTTTTACTATTCAAATAACAATTCAAATTTTTTGTTACAGTATCTTTTCTGAAATATAAATTCAATTTTTTTCTGCTACATTATTTTTTTCTCACATGAATTTATGTTTTAACTTAAACTAACGAAATGAACGGGGCACATCATTTACGCGGAAAGACGTGTGGATGGCTGAAGCTCATACATCTTGAAATTCTTTACAGGACATGTTGGTATGCATGAACATAGAGGTGACTCCAATGCAAGTTCTCTTGTTAATGATATCTTGTTAAGGTCCTCTTTCTCTAGCTCTTAACTAGATAACACAACGGAATTTTCTCAATCTATATATTTCAGTTATAAGTTAATTTTCACCATCTATAATCTTTTTTAATTAAAAATTATAACCACACACTAATATGCATTAGAATGACTCGAAATCTTAAATATATAAAGAAAAATAATACTCAAGTGAATTTCTTAAGTGGGAAACCAGCATTAATACATCCAAAACCTCATAATAACCTTTTTTATCAATATTTGAGACGATCGCAACAAAATCTTCCTCAATATTTTTGGAAAAGCTTGGAGGATTCGAATTAAAACCTAAGAGGAAAGAACATAAATAATAAAATGAACTGCGAAAAAATTACAACTAAATGGCCTTCATACTGAAAAAATAATATTGGCTTCCATTATAATTAACAAAAATAGAAAACATTACATAAAACTTTGAGTAAGACCGACGTCATAATAAAACAAATATAATATGATATTGAGAGTTAGAGCCTTAGATCGTGATCATTAGACTTCCGGAATATTTATTAGTATTTTGTATAGGAGAAATGTAAGAAAAACGTGCGTGACACTTGAATCTTTGCATTGAGGAAAAAAAAAAGTAAGTTTCTCTGAAAGGTAAGTTGAAAACTCATCCATATATATTATATATTATGTGTGTATAAATACCATATCATATATACTATATACATGAGATGAAAGTAAAAACACCAAACTAAATTTAATTAATAATTTTGCATAAAAAAGTACAAGAAAATTAAATTTTCAAAAGATCTAATTAAGATTTTCAAAAGATTTGATTGAATTTTTCAATTCTGTAAATAAGTTTTAAAGACTTGCTTGTTTTAATACATGGCAAAATTTCATATCTTGATTTGAAATTTTACAAAATTTTCAGAATATTATAAATATAGCAAAAAATGGTATAATCATTATCATAATAATGCCAAATAATGATTATGTCATTTTGTACTACATAATGATATAAACATTATTCTAATGATATCAAAATATTACTATTTTTATAATATTTTAAAACTTTTGCTGTATGTAAATTCTACCATTGAAATTTTATTAGATGTGTAAAAAGCCCTAAAAAGTTTTAAAAAAATGGAGAATTTACTCTTCACTACAACAAAAAAGCTCATTTGTGGCAACATCATGTCGTCGTAAATAACTGATTTGTCGTCGCAAATATTTTATTTTCGACGACATGTCGTCTCAAAAAATCTGTGGCAAATAATATATTTGCGACGACATAGTTTTGAAATCTCGTCGCAAATATATTAGCGACGACAGTCGTCGCGAATAAATCATAACGAATGTTCCGTCGAATATGTCGTTGATGATGACGTGTCATACCGTATTTGTTACGACATAGTGTCATCGTAAAAGTCTTTAAAACCTTTTGCGACTAAACCGTCGTTGCTAGTAATGTGGACTATTTGCGACGACACTTTAGATATGTCGTTGCAAATAGTATTTTCTTTTTTTCCCGTACTTTCCTAATAATATTAATTAATAAAGATATAAATTTGAAGAAAATTTAATAATAAAATAGAATAATATAATTGATATAAAATAGTCAACACAATAATAAGATAAGTCTTAAAAAGTATATTAATCAATAAATACTATAAAGTGTTGATAATAAAAAAATAAAAACATATGTTTTATACACCTAAATTAACAGCATTGTCATCCTCGTTCTTGTCCTCGTCTTCTTGATCGATATAGAGGCTGTTAAGTCTCTGGAACTATAAAAAAATAAAAATAACAAAATTTGATTATATAGAATTCACCAAAGAAAAAATATCGTTCATGTGATATAGAATATAATACCTGACTGACAATGGACCCAGAGTCTCGTCAGATCAGGTGGAGGCTATGATCCTCCTACAGAGTCAGCGCATGTAGCTACTGGGCCGAACACCATAACTCTATTAATATAATTAAATTTTATTTATGAAATTTTAATAAAATTTCGGCAACATAACCACTTATTTTTCTTATTGTCCAAAAATTCAAACCTGCAAAAAACTAGCTTTTAAAGGATTTCGGCACACCATAACTGCAAGATGTGCCACCCAGACAAGTCATCAAAATTTTTAATCATAACCTAAATCAAATTATAAGCATACCTCACAAAATAACATCCTAAAAAATTCACACACTTTATACCAAATTTCAATAATCTCAAAATTCATAATCCAAAATTTAATATCTATAATATAAACATCAAATTAAATACTAATTCTAAAATCTATAAATCAAAATTTAAAATGTAAAATCTATAATCTAAAATTCTAACAACAAAAAACCCAAATATTTTAAACTAAAATATACAATATATAGGTAAAAAACTTACAAAGTTCAAACCAACTAAAAGGGGGGCTGAAAACAGCAAAGGTGGGGAGGCGGCGGCGGCTGAGGAGGGCGGCGAGGAGAGGGTGTATTTTTTATACTTCTTTTGATGAAAAACACTTAAAAAATGATTAAAACTTATGATAAATGTTAATTTGGTGAGGATTTAGAAGAGAATAGAGGGAGGTTTTGGGGTTTAAAGTCAGAAAGCATGGGAGAGGCCGAGAGAGAGAGAGAGAGAGAGATTGGAAAAAATATAAGAGGAGGCTCTGGTCCTGGGTATATAGACAGAGCTTTTTGCGACGATAAATAACACTATTTTGCGACGACATTGTCGTCGCAAATATAACTTATAAAACAATTTGTGACGACATTTGTCGTCGCAAATATAACTTAATTTTGTAATATTTATACTAATGTTATGGAATTATTATTTGCGACGACGTTGTTCGTTGTCGTCGCAATTACGTTTTGGGAACCGCCTTATTTCCCCGCCGTTTTTTTGCGAAGGAATTCAAAATAACTATTTGTGATGATACATATTATTGTCGTCACAAATAATATTTGGGAACCACCAAATTGATCGCCTTTTTACTCGGGGAACAAAAATAAATGAATTATTATTTGCGACGACAAGTGTCGTCGCAAATAAAGAATTATTTGTGACGAACAGTCGTCGCAAATATTATTATTTGGACGGCAAATGTTGGTGCCAGACAACATTTGCCACCAACTATATATTTGCGACGACTTGTGCATTATTAGCGATGACAACATTCTTCTATCATACGAATATTATTTGCGACGTTATGTCGATGCAAATAGTTAATTATCTACGACTACAAATGTCGTCGCAAATAGAGCAAATTGTAGTAGTGTTAAGAGTGCATGAATCTGGACTTTTACCCCTTACTCTCGATAAATAGCCTTTTGTTAGTGTAATTATTTGACTAAAAAGGTTATGAATCAATAGTAAAAGGTAAAAATTCTTACTCATGTACTTTTAATGAGTATTTGTCAAGATTATCCAACCACAAATGGCCGATGTGGTAATTTGGGCTCAAAATTCTTTCCATAGAGGAAGCATAAAAAATAAATTAAAAAAAAAAAGTGAACTTAAAACACTTTGTAACTTACAAATGATCATCACTAGTAGCAACTATAATAATATCTTTACTTGAAAAGAAAACCTAAATACTAAATTCCTAATGTACAATAAACTGAAACAATTCCCGTCACATTTCTCTTTTTTATTAATCTGCACACAACTCACCTGTCCACCTACATAACCCAAAAAAAATGATCATCAACGAAATCACAAAGATGATAGTTGTTCATCAAAATTTAATTACGGTAGGACCTCGTATTAATAAATAATACACGTTTTTTATCATTGAATCTGATTAAAAACATATTCAAACAAAAAAAAATATGTAAAACGGACAGTTTTTAAGTCATCTCAAACGACTGAAAAACCGAGACCTACTAATAGTTTATTCTTTCAAAGTTGTACTATAAAAATCTACAATCATTAATTAGTTTCACATAACAATTAACATTATGTAATGCAATTTGCTCTATTTAGTATTTACCTCTTTCATTATGTTGTTGTTCATGAGAATCTGGTCAGGAATGACACCAATATTTAGTCTCAATTCATTGATGATCCACTGAGTTTCGCATACTTCTGGTGATGATATTTTCCACTGAAAATGCCTGACTTTTTTGAATCCAACAATTGTATTGTCGCCGTGGTGAATCGCTTCTTCTTCACCATTTTGCACCCATTCACCATTCTCTGTCGTAATAACATTTTGTTCCACATGCGTGTCTCTTGTTTCCATGAAGTAATGTGCCTTGTTTTCTGTGCTAAGCTCGAAATCCTCTGCAAGATATTACACAACGTACAGTAATAACTAATTAGAGATTGATACTTAAGATTTAAGGTTTAATATCACCTTTGTTAAAAACCAAAAAATTGTGCTTATTTACACATACAAATATGATATTGGCCTAATTTAGACCAAGATTTAGACGCTATGTATAATCAGTGACTTTTGAATTGAATTGTGAATTTGGATTAGTTAAAAAGGTTTGGTGAAGATCCTCAACATTCAACAATGACATATAGCATTGCCGGTATACAAAAATTTCTAAGCTTCCCATTTATTTTCAATTAATGAAAAGAATAAATGGTTTCTTAAGTGGTGATCATTACATCAAAAAAAATTGATGTGGAGTATAAATGGAGAGCATTTATAGAAGCAAAAACATACTCAGAAAAACCAAGAATAAAAGCCAAAAAGTCATCAAGTATGCATGGTTATATATATATATATAGATATAGGTACATATCACATGCATTACATTACACAACTTGTATGCATATATATATATATGCCAGTCATCATTAATTACATATTAATATGTAAAATTTGATATGCAGGACATAGAATGTGTTATAATTGGTGAGTTCCCGAGCTGAATCAATTTGTGATTAGTTAAAAAGGTGTGGTGATGAACCCTAATAATAAACTTGCTGGTATACAAAGATTTCCAAGCTTTCCCAAATTTTCTAAGTGAAAATAATGAATGAATTCTTTAAGTATCTATCATTAGTCATTACATTAAAAAGATTGATCTGGACTCTAAATGGAGCAACAACCTTAATATCTAATTAAGCAAAAAGTATACTCAGAAAAACCAATAATAAAAACTTTTAAAGTCATCAAGTGTGCATGCTTATATGGGGACGTATCACATGTATTAATATTGTAAGTGAAAATTATATGTTGCTTGTATATACATGCAACACATAAGCGTTACTTTGTCGTTTATTTCGAACTTGTATTCGTTTCTAAGACAATTCGTTGTGTGTAACAAATACATTATATTTCATTAAAGATTTTGTTTCTGAGATAAGTTGTGTTATACAGGTATATTATTGTGGTTTTATTTTCAACACATGCAAAACGAGTCAGTAAAAGATCAGGCAGTGAATAAATATTCTTGGATTAAGTTGAGCAATTACATTAACGATTTAACATCAAGTACAAATTTAATCAGAAAAAAAAAAAACAAAAAAAACATTGTCACATATGATGATATTAGTTTTTTTCTAATGATACATGTAATTAACATTAGTTATAAAAGAGTATTTAGTAAGAACTTACTGATTGGTAACTTGTCAGGATCGCATGTATATAAGTCAAGCACTTTGATAGCATCCACAGGAAGTCGACGATGAAGAATCTTATTCAACAAATAATATATGATTAGCTCGTAATCATCGGGTAAAAATCTGTACCCGCTTGGTAAATGCAGATCTTCCAGATTCAATTGCACTTCAACTGAGGATTTCGATAACAAATTATCAAATTCTGCTCCACCATATTGATTTTCTGCCATTCTTTGCGACATGATCATAAAGGCTTAAACCTAGCAACAATATATACACACACAAATATACGCATATACATATGTATATACATATATATATATATATATATATTAGTTAGATCATATTCAAGACAAGATACGAATAAAGTTTGTTTCCTTTTTTAAAATTTGGGAATATATCGGGTCAAGGCTATATGTTTCCTTATTTGTTTTTCTATTATAAATAGTATTTTGTCGTCAGCTTGTTACTCATCACATAAATTCCTATCCTAGTTTACTTTTTTTCTTTTTTTTTTTTACGGTCTGAAAACGCTACATGTGTAAAATATCCTAGTGTAACTATCCACTTAAAAAGAAAAATTACTCTTTTTAAAACAAAACTTACTCCCTTTTCGTATATCGTTTGTTGTATTTTCGTTAATTATTTGTTTTTAGCTTGTATTTCTTTTTACTTTTTAAATAAATTTTTGGAAGATCCCTTAGTCATGGTCCTCATGGATGTGTTTATTCGGTATCATTGTTAGAAACTTAGAATAGAATCGTAACTTGATGTGATTATCGTTATTGAATTCTATAATTTTTCCATGTAAATACATAAATTAGGGAATATTACTTCTTTTTTTTGCTAGTTACAACTTTTATAAGAAATATCATATGAACACTCTAGACTCAAGTATGCCCCTCATAATTCTTTTTCCTGAAGAATTGACCATGATGTATCTAACTCATGCATAATGTCATCAAAATAGATTCAATTTAATTTACATTTGTATATACAAATATGAGTGTGTGTGTGTGTGTGTGTGTGTGTGTGTGTGTGTGTGTGTGTGTGTATAGAGAGAGAGAGAGAGAGAGAGAGAGAGAGAGAGAGCTTAGGAAATTAAATCACATTTCTTTATGAAAAAGGAAGGTTCCACAATGGTAAGGAAGAAGGTATAATGGGAAAACCCTTGTACATGTACATTGCATGTATTGGTGTAAAGAGTAGAGAATGAAGCACCATCCTATTTAATTTATTTTTTTCAGGCAGAAGTCAAGAAATTCTTGAACCATTTTGCAGAATCCTTTGGGTATCTCTTGAGCTTGTCATTATAATCAACAAAATAGAGACCAAATCTAGATGTAAATCCAGCAGCCCACTCCCAATTATCCAATAGAGACCACACAAAATACCCTTTTACATTGCAGCCATCTTCCCTGCATTCAAAATATAATAACAACAATAATAATATTAACCATACTATTAGGCTCTAAACATCCTAGAAATGTTCACCAAATATTGTAAAAATATAAATAATATATATATATATATATATATATTGTGCATACTTGATAGAAGCCAACAAGTTTGTTAGATAGTCATTGTGGTACTTGATCCTTTTCTCATCTTTTAAAGCCTGCTTAAGGGGAATCAATATGTTATTTGGGTCATCCATCCCTGTCAAGCAAAAGAGATTAGTTATAATAAGTTTCCATTCTTGGTCAAAGGAAAAGAATGTTCTTAGGAGTGAAAAAACAGCGAAAATGGAAAACCACTTGGGAGCAGATTTTTGGCTTCTGTCGGGTTTCTAGAAGATTTTACCATTTTCAGTGATAATGACTGGGGGATTGCCATACTTTTGCTTGATATAGTTCATCAAATGTCTCATCCCTTCTGGTACTATGTACAACCATATTGAACTTGCCTGCGTATAACATAAAATAGTTGTGTTTGGTGAAAGAAAGAAAATTCTTTTTCTCTTTACTTTTGCCATTAATTAGGCTTAAATTTAAACATGACGGGTGCGTTTGGAATTGATTTCAAAATGATTTTATTTTCAATAAAAATTAAATGTGAGATTGTTTTGAGAATCATTCTGGGACCGATTCTAAAAATTGCGTTTAGTTAATTTTTTAAGAGATTATTTTAAGTATAATAAAAAAGTAAAATCATGTTTATTAATTAATATATTATAATATTATTGATAAGTATTAAAAAAATAAAAACAAAAAAATGAAAATATATTTCAACTGTTTTCTAATTTATTCACAAAAATAATTCACATTATTTTTGTTTTCGTTTTCGTTTTCATTTTTAAAACATTTATTAAACAAACGTTGTTTTGTTTTTATTTTTATTTTTTTACTTCTCGAAAACCGTTTTAAAAAACGGTTCTAAACACCCGCGACATTTTTCTCCTATAGACGACATACCTTGTCTGCAATAGGTTTGAAATTTCTGAATGCTGAAAGGACAAGAAGAACAAGGATATAGTTAGTACCATCATTTAGCAACAAAGCATAATATAATACTAGGCCTTTTCTACAGTCCAACAGCTGTTTCAAAACGTATGCCACGTGTCAAGCATAGGAGATTATTGTCACGTAAGTTATAGTGGAGAAAATTGACTCTTATAACGTTGGTTCGAGTTGTGAATTTGAATTAAAAAATAAATTAACGTGAGAGAAAACGCTGTAGTAAAAAAATTAAAGTCAAATATTAGTGAGAGAAAACATTATAAAAAAAAAAAGTTTGAGTTGTGATTCGAATGGTGAAACGAACGATGCCTTAAGATACTGTAGTTGTGTTGTTTCAGTAATTATTTTCACTAGACAGGGGCTGAAATGTCAAAGTGTCTTAATTTCAACAATTAAAGAAATTATAATAATTAGAACAGGAGCAAAGGCAAATTAAGTTAATCGATATTATATTAACTCCGTGTTGTCAACGTAGTTAGTATAATCACTTAGCAACAAAACATGTTTTTAATCTCAATAAAGCATTACAAAAGATGTAAGAAAAAGGGTTCAACTGTAAACTTACGAGTTGTAAGAGCAGCAGAGTCTTGATAGGTGTCATTAAGTCCATAAAGTGTAACGTTGAACGCGTAGAAAGTAGTATAGTGATTAATGCCCACAAAATCGAAGGATCCTTTTAGTAGAGCAGACTCGCTTTTTGAAAAAGTTGGCAAACGGTTTCCTACTAGTTTCCTCATTGCACTTGGATAATCTCCAAACATCAAGGGATCAAGAAACCTGTAATTTGTGAAATACTGTTACACTAACCAGTGGAAGCTTTAATACAAAATTGTGTTTTCACAAGTGCTTGAAAGTAGGTAAAGTTTTTTATTATTCAAGGACTTTCGAGTGAATTTGTTTTGGACAATTACCAGCCAAGCTGAAAATCTTGGGCTCTTTGAGCCGCTTCAATATCTGCTGTGGAGTTTGATGCTGGTATAAACCAAATCACACTTTGAGACATCCCAATTGACCCTTTCTGTTTACTCTGCAGAATGACCAAACAAATTTAAGCAACGATAAAGCTGAAATTATTATTTTATTTCGGCTTTTATACGGCTAATAAGTTATATTGGAGGTTCATGAGGTGTATGCAAAGTGCTTAAATGGGCTCACAAAAATCTGTCATTTTCTTTTTTTTTTGTTGGTATAGTTTCCTGCAAGAGATAAAACAGAAGCTTGTGTTGGGTTAATTCAGACCTCTTATCATCTTCTTACCTTGTACTTTTTCCTATAAATATCCACAGCAACTGCATGAGACAAGAGGATATTGTGACCAACTATGTAAGGCTCGGTTGAAGAGTTTCCAGCCCTGCAGAGGAGGTGAAGAAGGATAGAGCACCGCCCCGGCGCCTGCAGACCGACGTCGTAGCCTTGTACGGCGACAGTATACGCCTCGTTGAATGTGATCCAGTGCTTCACTCTGTCCCCAAATTGCTGAAAGCACGTCTCCGCGAAAAGCGCAAAGTCCTTGCTGTGGTAGATCACTAAATTCATCCACATATATTTCCAAACGAGATTGAATTGCAAGTGAAAGATTGAAGAAAGAAAAAAAAAAATGTTTACATGACTTGGCGGTCAAGCCACCCTTTGTATTTGTCTTCCAAGGCTTGAGGAAGGTCCCAGTGGTAGAGGGTCACATATGGCTCAATTCCTAAGAAACGTTATGTGATAAATTAATGCAGAAAAACAACTTTTTAGTAGCCTGAAGATTGACTAAAGTTGAGGTTTCATGTCTTAAAAAGTTTTGATTAAATTTTGATATAAGAGAATACGGAGCACAACCTTTGGCTAGTAAGGCATTGATGAGTTTATTGTAATAATCAACTCCTGCCTGATTGATTTGGCCAGTTCCATCTGATGCAACAAAAACTATAGTTAGATCTTTGTCTTTTAATCATCTTAAATTCTCGAAAGTTGTGCTTGTTTCCAAGATCCCAAAAAAAAAAAAACTGTGTTGCTAATTCGATGCAAGTGTTTTCTAAAATATTAGAGATTTGGCACATTTGCCCGAATGATCCTTTTTATGAATTGGCAAGTTGCATTTTGAATTTTTAATTTTAGTAAAATGCAAATTAATTTAATAGTGTGTCGTAAAATATGAGCAGAATCGATGATGGTAAATAAAATTTGGATAGAAATATTATTGTAACTGTCATTTGAGCTCGTTTGAAAGTAGAGACTGAAATTTCAGATGACGATAGTAAATGTCATATATATCACGTGCATGAGGTTTTTTTTTCCCCCTAAATTTTCACATATTGTATTGCTAAGGAGTCATTCTACAACATTTTATCAAACTGATAGAATACTTTTTTTAAATCGAAAGTTCAAAGATAACTTGCCAATTCACTAAAAGTTCGGAGGACAAAAGCACTAAAATCCCTCTATTATTGTACTGGGCAATTAGCAAAAGTATGCTTACTGGGGAATATCCGAGACCAGCTTATGGAAAACCTGTAAGCATCCATTCCCATATCCTTCATAAGTTGAACATCTTCCTGTTGAAAATGATTGGAATATTAGGATCTGTTTTTACCCAGGAATACAGTGCCAATAAATATATATATATATATATATCATTAGTTCAGTTAATAAAATAACCAAAAATAATAAAAAGATTTTGGACTAACCTCATAACGGTGGTACTGGTCCACAGCAACGTCGGCGTTACTTAAATCAATAATTTTACCTGGCGCATAATGCAAGGGATCATGAGGATAATCAGATTATTTTGCATAATCAATCCAGTAATTGAAACTTTGCCAATTAAATGGATTGGCGTAATTGCAATTTTTTTTCCAATTAATTAATTGATACAACAAATTAAATACCGACAAATATGTCACATGCACATGGAGAATAAAACTACCATTTCTTTTTTATTCTAAATTTCCCATATTTTACACTTAAGTGGTCAACTATTAAAGATTCTTAATTTAGGAACCAAAGTCCAAATTGTTAAAGCAGATAAGCAACCACCACGCATTAAAAAATAAATAAATAAATAAATAAAAAACTAGCCATGTCATACTAATTATCTGCACAAATTCTTGTAATTTCTTTTCTGTCCTTGAATGTTAACTTAAAAGAAAATTAAAAAAAATACACGAAATATTACCAAAAGTATGTGCAAAAGTGTCCCAAACAGATGGTCCTCTTCCATCTTCCTTTACTGCTCCCTCATACTGCCAAAACCACAAAAGTAAAGAAATTAACAAATATTTGAAGTTCAACCTCAAAAAAGTAATAATTGGTATTCGATACCATATTAATAGGATTTTGCGAATATATAATTTGAAGAGATCAACACAGACTTGTATGTGTGTGTTCACATTTCACACCAACATATTATATATACAATGGTAGTAGTGTGTGTGTTTGATTTTCTAGACGTCCAGGAAAAAAAAAAAAAGGCACTTTTCTTTAGGAAAAATTTCATATTGATACTATGTGTTTAGCATAATTGTCTTTTAATATCTTGTGTTTTTAATAATTTTAAATTGATATTCTTACGTTTTATAAAGTCATTTTTTAATACCCTAAAGTCATTTTTTAAAATGTAAAATGTCAAATTTGCTCTTCTCATTATTTTACCAAAAACTAATAAATTTAAAAAAAACTCTAAAAAATTGTTTTTAATTTAAAGCATTATTTACTAAACACGTTTAACTATTCCATATACTATCAAAATAAAAAGCTCAAATTTATGCGTTTGGTTACAGTGGGGGAATGGTAATGATAATAAGAATGAGAATAGTAATGGAAATGGAATGGAAAAGAAAGTTGATTAATTTATTTAGTTATAATTTTAAGAATTCTCTGAAATGGAACATGAATATTTTCATGTGACAAACTTACCCTTATAGTATATATAAGTTAATATAACACTAATATTTTATCTATCAATATAATATATCAAATGTAATATAATATACTAAAATTATTATTATATAATATATTATATAATTATGATATATAATATAACAATATTATTAAAATTGTTAATATAATTATAATATTATAATATATAAAATGTAATACAATATAATA
>NW_010366772.1:151685-175519 GCF_000414095.1 Morus notabilis
ACTATATTATAAGTTAATTATTATATTATTATAACTATATTATATTATAATATTTTTTATTATATATTATATTATAAGATATAATTATTATATAATAATTGTATTATATTATTGAAGAGTAATTATGGAAAGAAAATAAAAAAAGAACTTAGAATGGTCATTCCTCCCATATGAGGAAGGAATGATGATTCACTCAAAATGGATGAATAATCATTCCTTTATTATAAATCTAACTAAATATCAAACTATAATTACATTCCATTTTATTTCATTCCTTTCCACCCAACCAAACACACCCTTAATGCTTAAAAATAAAAGCATAATTTTTTCAAATAGGATCTTTCTAGACCACCGATACGTATATTTCAAATTTTAATATATATATATATATATTCCTTTCTTGTTGCAATCAATTACTCCACTTCATCTAAATATTATTTAGTGGATAATAAACAGTACCTTTTCATATAGATATTAATATATAGTTCCAAACGTTGCTATCACTCACCGACAAGGCAAATAAACGTTGCTATTACTATTTTCTCCAAAAAAAAATGTTGATATTACTTATAATTATGGTAAGTAGAGATATCATTCTCTTAAGTCTTAACCTAAAATTATGACGGTAGTCATACGGTAGTACCTCAACAAAAAATAGTGTTAATTATTGAAAAATATATATATTTAAGGAGAGAAAGAGAGATTAGGAGAATGGTTCTTATGGAAAACTGAAAACCCGGTAATTGATGGAATTTCGATGGTTGTCCCTTATTTTTCGCTCCGCAATGAATTCGTGTCGAATTCCGTACACGTCACATAAGCTGTACTATTCTGAAACATTCCTGGCATTACTTATACGACAGTAAAAAAAAATAAAAACGCGAAGTAGTTTTTCTTTTACTATGTCGTTTTTCCATTGTTGTACTTGTATTCATTTCAGTATTCACCACTCTTATCTCTCCTCACGGATTCATCCACAGAAGCCTTAACATTTTCCTCAGTAAACTAACGAACAAGATCACAGGCAGAAAAAAGTCTCGGGAAACAAATATTCGCAGATGAAAAGTCCAAGAAAACAATTATCCATGCATATGATATGAAGAAGATATAACCGAAAAAAAAAAAGGAAAAAGAAAAAAAAAACGTTGTAGTAGTAGTGTTATGAAATTTTATGTCAAAAGACAGACGTGTTGATTAAGAAGGAATTAGAGAGAAACTAACCTGGTAAGCAGAGGAGGCTGTTCCAAAAACAAAGCCCTTTGGAAAGCTTCCTCTGTTAATCTCCGAGAAGCAAGCTTGGATTAACAAACCAAAAACCACCACTAATGTGGCCAAATCTTTGCCTTTTCTCCAATGCATCCTCAGTTGAATATTGAATGAGAATTAAAAAAAAAAAAAAAAGTTTTTTTTTTTTTTGTGTGAATTGAAAGAGATTAGGCGTGAGACTGAAAGTGATGAATTCTATTTATAGAATACAAAAGATGGGTTTTTTTTCGGATGAAGCTAAGAAGAGGACAGATTAATACTAAAGCAATAATGTGAAATTGGGTAGTTGAGAAGTGAAAAGAAGG
Organism: Morus notabilis; assembly: GCF_000414095.1. Classification (NCBI taxonomy): domain Eukaryota; kingdom Viridiplantae; phylum Streptophyta; class Magnoliopsida; order Rosales; family Moraceae; genus Morus; species Morus notabilis. The sequence goes on from NW_010366772.1 coordinate 153,257, forward strand.
CCAATAATGGTGGCTCTTGTAGTGGGAATGCATATGGCATATATAGGTGGCTCCATAAACATGGTAGTTTTTTTATTGTTTATTTTTCATTTTTTTTGATGGAATGAAATTAATTTTGGGTCCGTTTAGTTCACTGATTCGATTTTTTAATTTGAGTTGAGATGTGATTTTATGTAAGAGCTTTTTACTGTAGTAAAAAAGTTAGTTGTGATTGTTTCTAAAAGTTTTTTACTGTAACAAAACTCAAATTTTAAACTTAAATCGGTAAAATAAACGGGACTTTTGAGTCTGTGTTCACACGCTTGCCATACCAGAATAAGCATTCATGGCCATGGGATTACTTTTTTGCCTTGCCTTGCTTTTATCTATCATCCTATATTGCTTTTCGTGTTGTTTTGTCTTGTCCCTCTATTTTGAAGTACCATATATAAAAATATATATTCATATACACACATTTTTATTTTGTCTTCTTGATTCAGTACTATCTGCTTGGCCGACCACGTTCTTCCAAATTATCAAGAAAGAAAGAGAAAGAGACCACATTTATTCCTCATTTTTCAAGAGAAAACATGCTCAATGACTTGAAATTAGTAACAATCCCACGTTTCCAAACCGTGTGGGATTAATATTTGTATATAATGAGGATAGAGGATGGGGGTAAGATAACACTGATGATCTCTTTTTTTATGTGATTTAAAAAAATAAAGTCCCCAAAATGTACACGACTTGAATCAACTGCAATACTATGTGTTAAGGATTCAATCCCTTTTAGTGGCAATTCTTCCAAGAATAGTTCACGCGATCTAAGCCTGTTTTTATGTGACATGTTTTTCGCAATTATATTCGATCCAATCTTATATTTATCCCATTTTATTTCTTTTCTTTTTTTTTACTATTAACGTCAAAATTTATGTCCATTAATCTTTTTTTTTTTTTTTTGTCTGTGACGCATAAAGGAACGTGGGACAACCTGGCTAGGATCGCACTCAAGACTTGGTCTGTTTGTACTGAGAAAAAAAACACATAAGCTGCCGGGGGTTTGCTTGTGAAAGTCGTTCACACAGGGGAATATTGTAGAAGTGATTGAAAGATCGATACTCAAGGGAAAAAAAAAGAAAAAATTGTCTGTCGAAAGTCAAAAAGCATGATTTGGAACATTATTAGAAAGCTGTTTACGGCGGTAGCGGCCTATATATCTGGACGTTCTTTTGCATCGACATGTGCAATGCAACTAGTAGTGTGGCTGCTTAATCAAACTGTCCATACGCGTTGTTTGGTTCTTATTTGTCATGGTCCTAACTTTTACCAAATTTTTCTTCTGTCAAGGTTTATAGTGGGACTTATAATCATTAATGTGTTATGGATTTTTTATTTTTATTTTTATTTTTTAAAACAAAGTGTTTTGGATATGCTTTCGCTGTTTCACACCCTTACATGTGTATAGTAATAGAATAAAGTTTTTTTTTTCAAATGAATTATTTTTCTAGTGTGGACACGTTGAACTAGATGGCTATGAAAGTCAACGGTAACTTTTTCCCATATAGTTTGGTATCGGTTAATATACAAAAGCCTCGTTCGTTTTGTAATGTGATATTTTTTAAGAGTTTTTAATTATAATAAAAAAAAATTATATGTGATATTTTTTAATAGTTTTTAACTGTAGAAACTTAAAATTAAAAATTTAAATCAGTTAAATGAATGAGGTTTAAGATAATTAATTTACTTGGGTCTCGTTTTTTAATTTAAAATTTTATGAGAGAAAATACTGTAATAAAAAAATTATAATTCAAACTAAAAAAACTAACCAGGTTTTAGCTTTTCAAATACTGATATCAAGAGATGTCTTGGTTACGCGGAAGTGAAACTGAGTTTTTTTTTTTTTTTTTTTTTTTTTTTTTATTTTTTTTTTAAAATTTTATTATTTTTTTTTTTTTTTTTTTTTTTTTCAATTGCTTTCTGAAATTTGACATATACAGTTTGTCCAACATTTTTCAAGGAAAATAGTTTATAGTTGTTACACAAAATCGATTTCTTTTATTACATTTTTTTTATAAATTTTTTATGGCATTATTTAGTGGTATATATGTGAGACTCATATGCTACTTTAAGCTTACAATATGATGTTGTACTTGACTAATGGATTTCCACAGTCGGTGCTAAAACTTCTCAAACTTAATGAGGCCTTTCTTTTGACAACCAAAACTTGGAAGAACCAAGATCTTTCCAAAGCAAATTATAAGAAAATTTTATGAAGTCAGGAAGCATTAAGTTTTATTCTTTGTTATGGAATGTGATCATTTGCACAAATGAGAAGCTAAGTCACATATTTTATAATTATTTTCCTCGCAGGTTGCTTTCAACATCATTGTCTTTATACTTTCCTTCGCTGGTGGGATAGTACAATGCTTTTTGTTTGTTATTAAGAATGTGCTAAGAATCGTTAGGAAATAATTATGAAAAAGTGCTAAGATTTTATGAAAGTTTTCTGGGCAAGCATTCTTGGAATCTTAGTCAAGGTATGTTCTTTTTTGCGATACGCAATTTGTACTCTGAAGCAATGCATTGTACTACTTAAGGTCAGTATTTCAACATCATTCGTCGCTTTCAAGAAATTGGGGATGATAATATTGTCGTTTTCTACGATTTGTGCTTCATATAAATCATAAGATATGGATTACGTCAATTTATTGCTCTATGCTGGTTTATTATTTTTGTCTTCTAAGATTATGTATCTTAAGAGACGTTTGATTTAGAAATTAGAATCATAAGATTATAATAATTTTTAATTTACGTGTATTTTTTATGAGAAAAAATATTATAGCGAATCATGAATTATGATTCGAATCAGGGTACGAATCTCTCAACTAAACAACTCCTTAATCACGCACACACATAAAAGAAAACAAAACAAGATAATAGAAAACATATTCTGCAAAAGTTAATAGGAAAATAACGGCTCAAGTAGTCCGTTTAAATATATCGTCATTCGAATTTCAAAACTCAATCTTTTATGGGTCACAAGTCATAGACAACTTTCTCGTCCGAGGATTTTGAAACTGTTGGATATTAGGTGAAACGAAAGAGTGCTTTGGGATCAAGGAGAACAGTAAAAATATTGTGTTAATTGACTAGATACCATATTCATTTGTTCCGGTTGCATAAATTACACTTCATTCTTTATAAAAATGTATTTGAATACCAACTATACGAAAGTGGTATTTCTCTTATTCCCCCTAAATTTTTAGACAATTGTATGTACGTTTAAAATGAGAGAGAGGGAGTGAAAGAGAAGTTATTCCTGTATTTTGTCTTCTCTTTTCTTTATTGGTTTTTTTTTTCCCCTTATTGCTCTTTCTTTTAAAATAATATATTTTAAAATATGTTTTTTTTACAATACTTATTTCTTTTACTTTCTACCTACCAAATTAACCTTTCAAATATATCTCCACCATTTCAATCTTATATTGCTTCTCTTCTAAATACCCTCTTAAAATTATTTTTCTTTTATAGAGACCACTATTTATTATAACATTTTTTCTTTATTATATATTATCTTCATATACAATATTAAACTAAAACATGCATTTTGATTAAAACATGCAATTGGTGTATCCATTTTATCTTTAAAATATTATCTTATGTTCTCAAACATGTCAAATTCAAATAGTTTTTCTCTAATAAAGTTTATTTAAATAATTTTTCTCAAATATTTTTCTACTTAACTAATTGTTCTTGCGATATTTTATAATACTCTTTTATTTTCAATAATGGCACTTATAAATGCTTAATTTTACTTATTTTTGCTTTAACCTTCCCAAGAACTATTTTTCTCACATGTGCTGCTAAATATTTATCTCTCTAATATTTCTTTAATGACTACAATCTCAAATATTCGTTAACAAAAATTAAAGAAAATAAACTTTTTTTGGAACTTAGAATTTTTATTTTTTGGGGTCATTGAATTTTCTATTTTTTAAGTTTTGAAATGTGTTTGTTTAATTTTTAATAAATTAATATTTAATATAGATTAATGAGGGTAGTATTTGATTTATAAAAAAAATTTAACCTATCAGGGGTTATTTTCGTACTGGTTTCAATATTTTAAGAGATACTTTTATGTTTATAATAAGATAAGAAGAGCAAACATGTGATTTTAAAATAATCTATAAATGGGAAATTCTATGGCAGAGGATGGTTACTTTTCCCTATTGATAGGGAACAATATAAAGGTGGTGTTTAGAGATCTAAATATGGTCTCTACCTTACATTATTATACTCTACTAATTAGAAAAAGAATGAAAATTAAAATTAAACATATTCAATGCATTTAGAATTTATTTTAAAATAATTTTATTTTTTATATAAAAATAAAAATAAAAATATTTTTAATCACAGACAAAAGGTTATTTTTAAGAATGCATTTGATATTTTTTTTAAAAAATTATTTTCAATGTAAAAAAATTTATTAATGTCTCTCTCTTTATTTGAGAGAAAATAAAAATAAAAAATAAAAAATAACTAAAATTATTTTTTATTTATTTCTTATTTTATATTAAATTAAAAAATTATTTTTATTTTTTATTTTTAATTATATCAAATACTATTTTATTCTCATTTTTGTTTTTTATTTCTTAAAAAACGTAAAAAAACAAACACAACCCTAAACACAGCCATTAAATCTTTGTTCGTCTTCTCCCACTTGAGAGTTGAGACATCGTCTTCAAATTCGCTGATGGTTGTGGAACTTGCTCTATGATTTTAATATCGATTATGACGGCCATTAATTTTTAATACTCAGCTTTTTTTCCTGCTACCGGAGTTGCTCACGAGTTCGCCTGGGTAGGATTCAATGGTATCTCTAAGAAATATTGAAATGAGGAGTTCTCCGTTGAACCTTTTATAGTTGCAGAATATGCTTTTCCTTCTAAGTAATTTTCAGCGAGAGATTTTTTTCCCTAAAAAAAGGAAAGCAACCATGAGCAAGCCACAAAAACATAAATGGTACATGATAAAAGTAGTAATAATAAATTGTTCTTCATCGGCTAATCCGATTGAGCTTCGCCGGGTCCGAGTAGCTCTCGAATGTGGAAGGATGGGGAGCAGAGTGCGATCGAGATGCAGTGGAAGATGGAGTATCTCGAATGTTGGATTCATAATTAGAGGGTCGCCGAGGAGATTCTCACGTTTCCCGACGAAGATTAGAACGATTGGGTGAAAAAAATATCGTCGTCTTACGGCGGCGCGAACCCAAGCTCCCCCACCCAAGGCGACGCGAACCTTGTGTTCCTTCCCCGCCGATGCTACTCATCTGACCTATTGACCCTAACAAATCTGAAAGACGATGAGCTTTTTCTTTCTTTTTTTTTTTTTTTTAAAAAAAATTTAAACTGATGTGTTATGTATGATAGTCTTTATGTTATTTTGGTGGTCCTTCACTTTTTTTGACCTATAGATGTTAATCTGAGGGTATAAAACTCGTACTCTATCAGTAAGAAATCCGTACTGTAGAGCTTGTACCCTATTATAGAACTCCCCTCCAATATATAAATATTAGAAAAGTTTTTCTAAAATCATTTTCTTCGAGTTAATGTAACTTCGTTTTTACATCTAAGTTATACTAAGGGGATGTTTAGTTTGAGGATTCAAACTATGATTTAAATCATGATTCATAATTCACTATAGTATTTTCTCTCATAAAAAATACATGTAAATTGAAAATAATTCTAATCACATGATTCTAATTCATGAACCAAACGTCTCTTAATTCTTTTTGTTTTTCTTAAACTTTAAATGTTATTTGTTTACTTTTCTCCATTCCCCTTACATTTCTTTTCATTATAATTTTTATGAGAAGCTTTTCTAGCTCACAAGTCTGTGTTACAACAATAAAAATTAACATATTGAGGCATACATAGATTTTTTTATGAATTATATTTTTATAAAAATTATTAGGAATTATAAATATAAATTTAGAAAATTTTATTATCAATTTTAAGTGAAAATAGCAAATAAGTATTTATGTTTCATTTTTTTAAAACTTTATATTTTTATTAATTGATTAAATACTTCTACTTAGGGGTGTAAGAATTGAGCCCGAACCCGATAAACTCGTCTTACCCGACCCGAAAATATAGGGTTATATATATATATAATCATATTCAAATAGGCCCAACCCGCAATGTGCTAGTTGGGCCGCGGGGCAGGCAGTATTTAACCCGATTTGCCTGACCCGATAGTTTTTGAATGAATACCTGTAAGTTTGTAACCCTAGTTTCCCAAATCCTCACCTCCTCCTAATTCACTTCACGCATCCCTCTGTCCCTCAGTCAGACTGCCCTTCGCTCGCCTCCGCCTCGATATCGCCTCTGCCTCACCCTCCGTCTCGCACTCTCGCCTCCCCCTCACCCTCAGTCTCGCACTCTCGATCTCGCCTCCCTCACCCTCAGTCTCACGCTCTTTCGATCTCGCCTCCCTCTGTCCCTCAGTCTCAATCTTGCCTCTGCCTCACCCTTAGTCTCGCACTCTCACCTGTCGCCTCCCCCTCACCCTCAGTCTCACCTCCCTCACCTTCAGTCTCGCTTTCCCTCGATCTCACCTCCCTCAGTTTTGCACTCTCGATCTCACCTCCCTCAGTCTCGCACTCTCTCATTCCTCAATCTGCGTTCCTCTTCTTCTTCTCTGTGCCTCTTATTTGAACAGATTATCTGAAATCTTCATTGAAGACAATCGGTAAGAGACTCTAAACTCTCTGTGCCTTTTGATTGAAGAGTTTTTTGCCCTTTCTTTTGGCTGATTGCTGAACTTGGTTTTCTTAATTTTGATTGCCTAATTCGAGGTTTGTTTCCTTCCTTTCGGACCTCGTTTTGCTTTCTTTTTTCTGATTTCTGAATTGGTTTTCTTTTGTCTGATTCGGGGTTCTTTCTGAATTGGTTTTCTGATTTCTTTTTGCTTTTGTATGAATGTTTACAGGGCTGTTCTTTTTTTTCTGATTGATTATTGATTATATTAATTATGTGTTTGTGCCATATTGATTATATTACACCATATTGATTATATTGATTACAAATCAAATAAGGTTTCTGTTTTTGTTTCTGAAATCTTGTTTTTGTTTACAAATCATATTGATTATATTGATTACAAATCAACTTCTTTTTGTTTTTGTTTGTGCCAAATTGACTCTCGTTTGATGTTGGTACTCGTTTTTGATAATATTGAGCTTTAATAATATGGTACTCATTTATTGTTTCCAAAATCTTGACTCTCGTTTGATGTTGGTTTCTGGTTTTTTGTTTCCAACTGAGGAAGAAGAATGAAGACTGAAGAGGCATTTTCAGTCTATAGTCTATACCTGAAAAAGGTTAAGAAGAAGGCAAGGCTGAAACAGAAAGGTAGTTTTTTTGTTTTTTGTTTTTTATTTTTTGTTTGTTTTGTGATAACTGAGAACTAAGAAATATTATGTTTTCATGATAACTAAGATAAACTAATTTTAGGTTAATCTCTACGCTTAGTGTCAATCATATGTTATCTGTTCTTTAGGTTAATTTGTGTGCTAGATGGAAAAAATTATCATCCACCCGACACAAACTTCTGAAAGCACTTGTAAGACTAAAAATCCAACATCCGTCTATATGCCTAAAGAACCCATTATCTTGCCTACTCCCACACCCAGCCTTGCCCATGTACATTGGGCACTAAAATTGAAAACGAAAAATAGGAGGGAGACAATAAAAAAAAGGAAGAAGTCACAAAAAAGTCTCTTGTTTGGGATCATTTCAAAATCATATAGGGTGAGGATCCAGATGAGCCTAGGTGTAAGTGTATCCATTGTGGGGCAACATCTTCATGTGATAGTAGGAGACATGGCACCAGTAGTATGAAGGTTCACATAGAAAAGCAATGTAAGAAATACCCATATAGGATCCACGACAAAAAGTAAAAAAATTTGAGTTTCCAAACCAACACTGAAACTGGCAGTAATCTTGTTGCTATAGGTTTTAACAAGGAGCATTATAGAAAAGCGTTAGCAAAAATGGTGATTGTAGATGAGCCTTCATTTAGGTTTGTTGAAGGTGAAAGATTTAAGAATTTTTGTCAAGTGACGCAGCCTAGATTCTCTATCCCCTCCCGTGTTACGATTGCCAAGGACATTTACCAACTTTTTTTGGAAGAGAGGAAGAAACTGAGGGCTGAATTTAGTAAGGGCAGCCAAAGGATTTGCCTAACAACTTATTGTTAGACATCCTTGTAAAATATTAATTATTTGTGTCTAACTGCACATTACGTTGATAGTGAGTGGACTTTACAAAAAAAGATTATAAACTTTTGTCAAATTTCAAGCCACAAAGGAGAGAGTGTTGGTAAAGTCATTGAGTCATGTTTGCATGCTTGGGGTATTGAGAGAGTCTTCACTATGACTGTTGATAATGCCTCCTCAAATGACTCTATGATTACCTACTTGAGAAGGAAGATTAAGGGGTGGAAAGAGGATGTTTTAGGTGGGGAATTTCTGCATGTTAGGTGTTGTGCCCATATAGTGAACTTGATTGTCAATGAAGGTTTAAAAGACCTACATAATTCCATAGCTACCATTCGTAACGCTGTGAGGCATGTGAGGTTTTCTCCGGTTAGGTTGTTGAAATTCAAGTCATGTGTGGAGCGAGAGAAAATTGAATACAAAGGTCTCGTAGTCCTAGATGTCCCTACTAGATGGAACTCCACCTATATGTGTTAGATGCATCCATTAAGTTTCAAAAGGCTTTTGAAATATATGAAAAGAAATATGCCAAGTTCGTGTATTATTTTCAGAAAGGGAACGGGGGGAAACGGAAGATTGGCCCGCCACTTGATGATGATTGAGAGAATGTTAAGGTGTTTGTGAAATTTCTGAAGATTTTTTTATGATATAACTTTGAAGTTTAGTGCCACTTTGAATGTCACTTTAAATTCTTACTTTCATGAGCTTTGTGAGATGTAAAACCAGCTATCTGAATTAAGCAAACAAGAGGATTCAATGCTTTCATCTATGGTTGTGAGTATGAAAAAGAAGTATGACAAGTATTGGGGGAATGTTGAGAATATAAATTGTCTTCTCTTTGTGGCTATTGTACTTGATCCTAGGTACAAAATGGATTATTTGACATATTGTTTCTCTATAATGTATGGTTCTTACACTTTTGAAACATTAGCAAAGAATGTGAAGGATATTATGTACCGGCTGCATGAGGTTTATAGTAGGGACAAAGGTGAATCTGTGGCTAATGAATCTGGTGGGGAGGCGGCAACAACAAGTACAGAGGCAAAAATGAACGCAGACGGAAAAGGGTGTTTGTGGAGCTCCTTTGCTAGGAAAATGAAGGAGAATAATGTGAATGAGTACAAAAATGATGTGTGGACAGATACTTGACAGACCCTATGGATGATCTAACTCAGTCAAATTTTGATGTTTTAGATTGGTGGAAGAATAATGCAACCAATTACAAGGTTCTCTCACTAGCTGCAAGAGACATTCTTGTCATTCCTATTTCAACGGTAGCCTCAGAATATGGTTTTAGTACCGGAGGCCACATCCTCAATCCCTTTAGGAGTTCATTGAGCCCCAAGATGGTGGAGGCATTGATTTATACACAAAATTTACTGCGTAGTCGTGAGCACATCAACCTTATTGACATTGAAGAGTTTAATGAACATGAAGATATTGAGTCGGGTAATGTTTTTACGTTTTACTTGTTCTTTTTTAACTTTATTTCATCTCGTTGTTGTTTATTTTGTTGTCCTAAACCTGATTCTAATGATTTTTTTGTTATGTTTTCTTCTTAAGATTTGTCAAATTCTGTTGCAACACATGAGGGTCAAGCTGGGAATGAAGGTGCTATTATTCTGGATTAAACTGTTTGGAGTTAACTAAATTTCTTATTTTGCTGGACTATATGGACTGTTTATTTGACGTATTGTCAATTTTATTTCTGGACTTTATTGACTGTTAAGAAGTATGTTTGATGTTATGTTAATGTTTATGAACTGTTTATGGACTTTATGCTTTTGGACTGTTAAAAAATGATATTTTAGACTCATAATTAACTTATTTATCTTTTAGGTATTCACAGTTTGTGTAAAAAATGACGTTTCATCAATTTTCTAAAGTTATTGAGGTGGGAATTTCTTTTTATATGCTTGTATGTCATAATTGTTGAATTAGGATATTCTTTATTTATATTGCTTTTTATATGCATAAAGAGGGTAAATATGTGGATGGTGGATTTGTGTAATTGTTAATTAGACACCTTATAATTGGCTTTGTGATTTTACCTCTGTCTCGCTAAAAAGATCTTATTTTTCTTATTTCTCTTACAACTTTTTTTCTCTTCAAAATACTGAATTTATCATTTTTTGGAAGTTTTTGATTTCAAAGTGTGTGTTTTAATTGTTCACCTTGCATTTAGACCCCCTCTTAAAAGAAAGACATGTTCTGTTTGATAATGATTCCTTCCATAACAAGCACAAATTAATTGATTAAAAAGTAATCATGTAGTCCTTGAGATCACCCTTGCTTTATGCATATTGTGATAATTGAAAAAGTTTCCAAGCCTGTCAATCCGAGTAATCCAAGTAACCTGAGCCTACTCGAGGTCACCTGATAGATTACGAGTTTGTGGGCTTATGAGGGTGTTGCGGCTCAAAGTTTTCTCAACCTGCATAGTACGGCTCGGCCTAATTTTTCGGCCCAACCCGAGCCTATCCGGCCGAATTACACCCATACTTCTACTAGACTTTAAAGAGAATGCCAGTTTAAAAAAAAAAAAAACTAAACCCCTAAAATTTAACATATATGTATCAAACACTAACAAATTTGTCAAAAAAAAAAAAAAAAACACTCAACATAAATATACACGTTTGTGGCTCTAACTAGTCATATAAAAACATCACGCTAAAAAAAAAAAACGTCATTTCATATTTAAACTTAAAAATGAAAAAAAAAAAAAAAGTATGTGGATTCATATCAATTATTAAAAAAAAAAAAAAAAAAAAAAAACCTAACGTCATGTCGCATATGCCCTTCAAGAACGGCAATACAGTCCTAGAGCCCAGAATAAGCACCCAATCGGAAAATGGAGGAGGAAGAAGAAAATCCACCCCTCGCAGTACAAATCGACCAATCCACTAAACCATATTCAAACGACGCACGACCCACAAACGACGACGTATCCGTCGGGGTAACCGTCATCACGGGCTATCTCGGCGCCGGAAAATCAACTGTAAGCTTTATCCCCATTAGCCCTTTCTTAAGTGTTATGTTTATTTCATACATATTTATTTTTCTGTGCGGATTCTGTTCTGGGTTTTGTAATTCTCAGCTGGTGAATTACATACTGAATTCCCAGCATGGGAAAAGGATTGCGGTGATATTGAACGAGTTTGGAGAGGAAATTGGAGTGGAGAGAGCGATGATTAATGAAGGAGATGGTGGGGCCCTTGTTGAAGAGTGGGTTGAGCTAGATAATGGCTGTATTTGTTGCACTGTTAAGCATAGTTTGGTTCAAGCATTGGAGCAACTTGTTCAGAGGAAGGAAAGGTAATAAAAGCTTTAAAAAACTCATAAGTTTTTTCTTTCCTTTTTTTTTTTTTTTAAATGACACTAGCTTCCCTTGACTTGTATCGAAATTAGAGTTACACCCACTTGACCGAACTTAGTTATAGTATTTTTGGACTGTAATGATGTGATCATAGCTTTGTTATGTTGCAGACTTGATCATATATTACTGGAGACTACTGGGTTAGCAAACCCGGCTCCTCTTGCATCTGTTCTATGGTTGGATGATCAGCTTGAGTCGGCAGTTAAGCTTGATTCAATTATCACTGTGAGTAGTTCTAGTATATAATCGTTGATTTGAGTTGTATTTCTGTTTAATGTGATCATTGATATATGGTGTCACTATATGTCAAATTTTGTTTAGTATGTCGATGTTGTGCCTTTGTTTACAGCAGTCACATGTTTCTCTGCTAGGAAATGTAATCCTTCTAGTTCATTATAACGGTCATGTCTTGCAACTGAACTTTCTTCATATCTATCTCTTCTTGTTAATGGTACAGGTTGTCGATGCTAAAAACCTCAGGTTTCAGCTGAACGAGCAACGTAGTTCATCTTCATTTCCCGAAGCATATTCTCAAATTGCCTTTGCGGTAATCACTAAATGCCCGACTGTTTGATCATACTTGCAACTTTAAATATTCCTTTAGTAGTTCCTATTTGCACTTTTACACTTTAAAGTCAGTATATCTTTTTCCCTTAGGTGTTTTGTTGTTATGTCAATGATACATATGTATGCTGCTTGTTCTGGGGCCTTATTAGTTTTCTTTTCTGTGTAGGATGTTGTAATTCTTAACAAAGTTGATTTGGTTTCTCCAGAGGGCTCTGGGGGTTCTTTGGACGAACTGGAGAAGGAGATACACAACATTAACGCGCTTGCTAGTATTATTCCTACTGTTCGTTGTCAAGTTGATCTGTCCGAGATATTGGACTGCCGGGCCTATGATGCTACAGTTAGTAGTTATATCTTGATTATTAACCAGAGTTTCCTCTTCTGTTCATACTAAGCTTAATTAACGAATATTGACCAATTTTCGTTCACAGCACATCACTCGATTAGAAGCACTATTGGACGAAAGTAATGCAATATCGACCCAAAATCTTCATGATAGACGTGTGAGAACATTGTGCATTTCTCATGAGGGGGAAGTTGATCTTGATAAGGTAATCTTTTAAGATTGCTAAGACCTATAACTTTAGATGACTTAAAATTTGTTATCATTATTATATATATATATATATATATTGCTAAAGATACAGTTTGTTATTGGATTTAATTTAAAGCTTCTCAAAATGGTCTGATTGCTTTAACCTTCACCATTATTCTTTATGCTGTTATACCAATGCTGCATGGTCAGACAACCAATGCACAATTATACGACTTGGAAATGTGGTTAGACAGAAAGTGAGACAAGCTAGCAAAGACTCACATTACTGTCCCCATGCACTCGGATGTGAATTTGTTATTTTAAAGAATCACATTTTCAATAGAAAGGCATTTAACTTGTAACTTATGTTAAAATTAGAGGCTAGATTTTGGTTAGTAAACAGGCTTTATTTTAGATCACATGCATGAATTCTAGTCCCTTTGCTGAAGCTGTTTTATGTTGCAAGACATTTTAGTTTCTTATCTTATAGTTTCCATATTACGCTTTCCCTTGGCCGTATGAATCTTTTGCATATTCGTAGTTATTTGCATGCATGAGCCAAAAATAAACCATAAAGCGTATTCAAACTTCTGTTTAAGAAGTAAAAACTCCTGGGAAATTGTATACTATTATCTACATATAATCTCTCTCTTTTCTAAGCACAAATTTGAATATTGAATGATTTCTTGTTACAAGGTTCGTATATGGCTTGAAGAGATTCTTTGGGATAAGAAATATGACATGGATGTATATCGCTGCAAAGGGGTTTTGAGTGTCCAAAACTGCAATCAACTACACACTTTGCAGGTAAATGATACATATTCAATAGCACCAACTGTTTTCCCTTAGAATTTCAACTGAATATTGTTCCATAAGATCTAAGATTACAAGTCTTTTGGTGGGCTGTCTCTGTTGTGCCATAATTATTGTCCTGTGTTAACTATCTTACTTTACTGACTGCCTTTTGGAAAATATGTCGCTGAGTAAAAGCGATCACACTTGAGCTAGGCCTACTTAAAAGAATGCCAATGTTATTAATTTAATTGTCAAGGCCATGTTTCTTCACCTACAGGCTATATTTTCAATTATCATGTGTCAATGCAAAGAGTCTTATTTGAAGTTTAGAATTCCATCTTAAATCCTTTCGTCTTTTCTTTTCTTTTTTCTTTTCTTATGTGTATTCGTATATACATAGTGTGTTAAATGATGAATTTTTTATTGGCAATTTCACAGGCCGTAAAGGAGATCTATGACATTGTTCCAGCTCGTGATTGGAAAGAGAGAGAAACTCGGATGAACAAGATAGTTTTTATTGGTAATCCTCAGCTTAAGCAAAGTTTTATATGATGGAGCTCGTTACATGGTTTATTTATTTGTTTCTTATTGCTTTTCATTTGTGCAGGTCATAATTTAGATGAAAATATCCTGGCTGATTCTTTCAGAGATTTTGCAACTTGTTAATCCTTGCACCTTATGGAGTCCAGTTTAACCATCTTTTTTTTTTAAATTTTTTATTTGGCGTAAGAAGGTTTTCAAGAAGCTGTTTGTGGTTACTTTCGTTATGAAAAGGACAGATTTTGAGACATATAGGTGGTCGGACTTACCAACAATCTGTACGTAGTTTATTACTTTTCGTTTATGTAAAGGACAGATTTTGAGACATATAGGTAGTTGGACTTATCAGCAATCTGTACGTAGTTTATTACTTTTCGTTTATGTAAAGGACAGATTTTGAGACATATAGGTAGTTGGACTTATCAACAATCTGTACGTAGTTTATTACTTTTCGTTTATGTAAAGGACAGATTTTGAGACATATAGGTAGTTGGACTTATCAACAATCTGTACGTAGTTTATTACTTTTCGTTTATGTAAAGGACAGATTTTGAGACATATAGGTAGTTGGACTTATCAACAATCTGTACGTAGTTTATTACTTTTCGTTTATGTAAAGGACAGATTTTGAGACATATAGGTAGTTGGACTTATCAACAATCTGTACGTAGTTTATTACTTTTCGTTTATGTAAAGGACAGATTTTGAGACATATAGGTAGTTGGACTTATCAACAATCTGTACGTAGTTTATTACTTTTCGTTTATGTAAAGGACAGATTTTGAGACATATAGGTAGTTGGACTTATCAACAATCTGTACGTAGTTTATTACTTTTCGTTTATGTAAAGGACAGATTTTGAGACATATAGGTAGTTGGACTTATCAACAATCTGTACGTAGTTTATTACTTTTCGTTTATGTAAAGGACAGATTTTGAGACATATAGGTAGTTGGACTTATCAACAATCTGTACGTAGTTTATTACTTTTCGTTTATGTAAAGGACAGATTTTGAGACATATAGGTAGTTGGACTTATCAACAATCTGTACGTAGTTTATTACTTTTCGTTTATGTAAAGGACAGATTTTGAGACATATAGGTAGTTGGACTTATCAACAATCTGTACGTAGTTTATTACTTTTCGTTTATGTAAAGGACAGATTTTGAGACATATAGGTAGTTGGACTTATCAACAATCTGTACGTAGTTTATTACTTTTCGTTTATGTAAAGGACAGATTTTGAGACATATAGGTAGTTGGACTTATCAACAATCTGTACGTAGTTTATTACTTTTCGTTTATGTAAAGGACAGATTTTGAGACATATAGGTAGTTGGACTTATCAACAATCTGTACGTAGTTTATTACTTTTCGTTTATGTAAAGGACAGATTTTGAGACATATAGGTAGTTGGACTTATCAACAATCTGTACGTAGTTTATTACTTTTCGTTTATGTAAAGGACAGATTTTGAGACATATAGGTAGTTGGACTTATCAACAATCTGTACGTAGTTTATTACTTTTCGTTTATGTAAAGGACAGATTTTGAGACATATAGGTAGTTGGACTTATCAACAATCTGTACGTAGTTTATTACTTTTCGTTTATGTAAAGGACAGATTTTGAGACATATAGGTAGTTGGACTTATCAACAATCTGTACGTAGTTTATTACTTTTCGTTTATGTAAAGGACAGATTTTGAGACATATAGGTAGTTGGACTTATCAACAATCTGTACGTAGTTTATTACTTTTCGTTTATGTAAAGGACAGATTTTGAGACATATAGGTAGTTGGACTTATCAACAATCTGTACGTAGTTTATTACTTTTCGTTTATGTAAAGGACAGATTTTGAGACATATAGGTAGTTGGACTTATCAACAATCTGTACGTAGTTTATTACTTTTCGTTTATGTAAAGGACAGATTTTGAGACATATAGGTAGTTGGACTTATCAACAATCTGTACGTAGTTTATTACTTTTCGTTTATGTAAAGGACAGATTTTGAGACATATAGGTAGTTGGACTTATCAACAATCTGTACGTAGTTTATTACTTTTCGTTTATGTAAAGGACAGATTTTGAGACATATAGGTAGTTGGACTTATCAACAATCTGTACGTAGTTTATTACTTTTCGTTTATGTAAAGGACAGATTTTGAGACATATAGGTAGTTGGACTTATCAACAATCTGTACGTAGTTTATTACTTTTCGTTTATGTAAAGGACAGATTTTGAGACATATAGGTAGTTGGACTTATCAACAATCTGTACGTAGTTTATTACTTTTCGTTTATGTAAAGGACAGATTTTGAGACATATAGGTAGTTGGACTTATCAACAATCTGTACGTAGTTTATTACTTTTCGTTTATGTAAAGGACAGATTTTGAGACATATAGGTAGTTGGACTTATCAACAATCTGTACGTAGTTTATTACTTTTCGTTTATGTAAAGGACAGATTTTGAGACATATAGGTAGTTGGACTTATCAACAATCTGTACGTAGTTTATTACTTTTCGTTTATGTAAAGGACAGATTTTGAGACATATAGGTAGTTGGACTTATCAACAATCTGTACGTAGTTTATTACTTTTCGTTTATGTAAAGGACAGATTTTGAGACATATAGGTAGTTGGACTTATCAACAATCTGTACGTAGTTTATTACTTTTCGTTTATGTAAAGGACAGATTTTGAGACATATAGGTAGTTGGACTTATCAACAATCTGTACGTAGTTTATTACTTTTCGTTTATGTAAAGGACAGATTTTGAGACATATAGGTAGTTGGACTTATCAACAATCTGTACGTAGTTTATTACTTTTCGTTTATGTAAAGGACAGATTTTGAGACATATAGGTAGTTGGACTTATCAACAATCTGTACGTAGTTTAATAAAAGTTTTAAAAATTCTAAAAAAAAATCCAATCTAAAAAATACTTCAATTATTTTAAGAGTTTTTCTATTGTAAAATTGGTTTTATTAACATTTTGATCTAAGAAAGTGTTAAATTGTATTTAATAAAGATTGAGAAGGATAATCTTAGTATTTAAAACAATTAATTACTTCAGCAGGTGTTTTAGGTCTGCCTGTATAAATACGGGGATGCTTTAAGTACTTGCATAATAAGAGAGGCGAAAGTAGTATTTTGATAAAATATAAGAGTATTTTAGGTATTATCTCAATTTTAGAATATCTCCACTAAATCTAATCTAAATAATTTCTTTGCGTGTTGGTTTTTTTCAATTTATTCCTTAATGCCTTTTATTGTACTAATTGAATTATTTTTTTCTTAAATTACTCTAGTTAAACCCTTTTTTTCAAAATTTTAATTTGCATATCAAAAAATTAATAAATTGATCTATATTCATGTGTTTAAAATGTGATGCTATGTTAATTAGTAGGAATTGATATTATTAACGTTTATAAATTTTGTACATTTGTAGTCTATGCATCCTGAAATAAAATCATGACTTCGTTACTGATTGTTAATATATATATATATATGTGCATCTAATATATAATAAAATATGTTAAAGTAAGCAGATATCGACCAATTTTTTTCCTTTGTGTGCCCTACATTTTTTTTACTTTTTACTTACTTGTTATCTACTCACTTTTTATATTTTTATGTACTTATTTATTATCTACTCTTTTCTCTTACTTAGACCTTAAGAAAAAGTAGTCAAATTAAATAATGTTTGTATTACATATTAAAAGTAGCTTCCAAACTCACGAGGCTCGCCCTGTCAAAATATGCGGTTTATATGTTAAGAAAAATAATGTTATGTGAGATTTTATTAGTGCATCTACTATTTTCTCTTACATAGGGCATAAGAAAAAGGGGTCAAATTAAAAATAATTTATGTATTACTTGATAAAATGATCATTTTATCATTTTATTTACACTAAAACCTCACGTAGTACCACTACTGACTATAAATTTTAAAATTATTAGTTTGTATCGAATTTCTGTTTCAAATGTAGATGTATTAGAACATTGTCATGCATACAATTACCTTTTTTGTGCTATGTTCTTCAAATAACAAATAAAATATTCACTGTTATTTATAGTGTTAAAATTATTATATTATTTATTTGTAACTCTCTATATCTTTTAAGCTATAAATAAGAGTATAACAATTAATTAGAACTTATTTATCTACATCATAAAATTATCATTCAATAGACAATAAATATCATAGTCAAATTTATACCTATTGATATATGCATGTACATCGCATGTGTCAATTTTTATTTACTTATTATTCACTCTTTTCTCTTTTCTGGTATGAATTGTTACTTTTGTGTCAACTTATCCCCAAACACAATTTGATTGGGACTATTGGACTAAAATAACATGTCGTCTACCCAAAATCTTCATGATAGTGGTGTGCACACGTTATGCATTTCTCAGCAGGCAAGTTGATCTTGATAAGGTAGTCTTTTGAGATTGCTAAGTTGTATAATTTTAGACGACTTACAAGTTAAACAAATTGGATCTTCTCTATAGCTTCTTGAAAAGGTCAGAGCCAGAAAACCAATTCACAATTTTATGACCAATTCAAAATGTAGTTAGAGAGAAAGTGAAACGAGTTAAAAGAATCATATTACAGATCTCATGCACTTTGGATGTGAATTTGTTAGGTTAGAAGAATCGCATTTTCATTTATAAACAAAAAAAAAAAAAAGAAACACATTCACAATAGAAAGCCCTTTAACTTGTTACTTTTATTAAAATTGGAGGCTAGATTTTGGTTAATGAACATGCTTTATTTTAAATTTCGTGCTTAAATTCTAATTCCCTTTGCTCAGTTGTTTGATGTTGCACACAACATTTGGTTTCTTATGTTATAGCTTCCACGTTACATTTCCCCTTTACCGTATAAATCTTTTGCAGATTCTAGCTTATCTGCAAGCATGCCAAAAATTAACCGTAAAGTGTATTTAATTTACTATTTAAGAAAAAGTAAACACTACTGAAAAATTGTATATTATCTACGTATAATGTTGGTTCTCTAAGCATATCTATAAATGACATGTTTTGATGAATTAAATACTGTTGAGAAATTGTTTGTTATTATCTATGTATAATCTCTCTTTTCTAAGCATAAATATCTATATAATGGCATGTTTTAAATGAATTATATCCCTCATCAAAAGGTTTGTATGTGACTTGAGTAGATTCTTTCGCATAAGAAATATGACATGGATATAATCTCTCTTGTTCATTTGCAAGTGTTTTTGAGTTAAGTTTTTGAGTTGAGTTTGAGTTGAATTTGAGTTATAACTTGAGTTTAAGTTGTAACTTGAGTTTACGTTTGGTTGTGTATAACTTGAGTTATGGTTTGAGTTAAGAATTTTTTGAGTTTGTGTTTGTTTGTGATAAAACTTGAGTTGTGAATAGTGAATATCCTTTTTTTCTCCTACATTTTTATTCAATTCTTTTACAATTTTTTTTATTTTTCCGCCTTTATTATGTTTTATTGTAATAAATTACTTGTAATTACAAAAATAAAAAAATAATAAAAATAACAAGTACAAGCTCAGTTTTCATTTTAATTAAGTTCAAAAAGACAGCAAAAATACATATTTAAGTTTTAAAAGACAACAATGAACGATGGCATCAGCGTGCACGACGGTGCCGGTACACTGCCCACATTGTATGCGCCCTTGCATCCCTTAAAGCATTCATGTCAACTTCTGCATTAGACTCCAATGGTTGACCCTCATGGTTAGTATTGTCGTTAATATCCTCATCAACATTCGGTGGATCAATGTCTGCAACCGGAATGCCATCTTGTGAGTATTGGTCCAATAGCCTGTCCCTATTACGGTACATGTGGATAAAATTATGTATTATAGCACACGCTAATGGAATCATAACTTGTTTGGTCATGGGGTAACGATTAATGGTTCTCAAAATACGAAATCTAGCCTTCCACACACCAAATGTTCTTTCAATGACATTACGCAGCGAAGAGTGGGTGTAGTTGAAAAGCTCACGTTCACTGTGGAATCCTCTTTCACGGCGAGCCCTATACTCTTGCAAGTGGTACGTTGTCCCCCGATATGGTGCCATGAAGCATCCGTTGTTAGCGTACCCTGAGTCGACGACGTAAACTTTTCCTACACTTGTTCGTACATTAATTAATAAATAAGCGTACGGATGAAGTATTTGAAAATGTCAGTGTACATATAAGAAATCATTGTAGGCTGACCTGGTGGCGGTGTCGGGAATCTTTTGCGTGCGGATTCTAAAGCAGCAACTAATACTCACGCATCGTGTGCGGAACCCTCCCATCCAGATAACATGTACGTAAATTTCATATCAAAAGTGCACACGGCAAGCACATTAAGTGAAAAAAACCCTTCCTATTTCTGTAAAGTTCAGCAGTTTCACGAGGGGGAACACATGGGATGTGAGTACCATCAAGTGCTCCAACACAATCCTTCATAGTTTACAAATGTTATGTTGGTTATATTGAAGTCGTAATAATTATTATAAACCACTAATTAATATACATTACTGAACATACATCGAACCACGGCGAGTATTTGTTTCCACTTGCAATGATGTGCGGGTCAACGGTTTGGAAATCTGGATGTAAAATGAAGTCCTGCTTCAGTTTGCATACCGCCACAAGAACTTTGGTGAAGTACTCAAACACCGTCGATCCATATCGTTGCCAAGTGTCTTGTGCCTCCCTGTTAGTTTGGTTCTGACATAATATAGTTAGGAATATAAATAATTGCTCATCAACATTTAGGTGGACAGTTGGTTGCAGTAAGCCCCTTTCC
Source organism: Morus notabilis (assembly GCF_000414095.1). Taxonomy (NCBI): domain Eukaryota; kingdom Viridiplantae; phylum Streptophyta; class Magnoliopsida; order Rosales; family Moraceae; genus Morus; species Morus notabilis. Next base: position 174,139 of record NW_010366772.1, read on the forward strand.
TCAAGGATAAAACTTAGTCGCAAGAACGCATCACTACTCATACGGACTTTGTCATACATCACTGTTGGACTACGTTCCAAATAATACTGCACCCTAAGTGCGCCTCCCCAACCAGAAGTGTGCCTTCGGCGAGAAGGTTCTCTGTATATAAATCCAACACATAGCGTAGTCGCCGCAGCGACAACTTGCATGAAAAAATTATCATCACTGTCATAGTCTGATTCATTAGAACCCAACGGATTAGAATTCCCGCCTATATCCATCCCTGTCAAATTTTCAAAATAATGAAGCATAAAGTTATAAAAATACAAATCATATGTGTAAAGTTCAAAAGTACATATAAAACATACTCTTGCATAAATAAGCTCGCATTAAGTAACAAATCCTCAACCAAATGTGCCGCAATCTAATAAGAATTACTCAATTAGTACTAAAAATGAAAAACAATAAAGGAATTAGAACCATAAAAATAACATGTTCAATGAAGTCTTTATATGTTCGTAACAAATAAAACGAATCGAATAACAGCATCACAGTTACGAAGAACCATCGCCTCCACGTGGCACTGTGTAGTTGGGTCTCGAGAACGGTGGCATGAATAGTTGAAATGGGGAAGTGGGCTGGCCGAATGTGTTGCCGTGGGCAGGGTTCGCTTGCGTGTTCGGCTGAAAGTACGAGGTCGAAGGCATTTGTTGTGGCGGCTGAGGAGCAACTTGTTGTCTGGTACACTGCTCCATAGTCTGCTGAATCCACACAAGCTGATGGTGTTCTGGCATATGCAGGAATGGACGCCGCCACCTAGGCTCCATAGTCATGAAGTTGAACATGAAGAGATACTGTTCTTGGGAGATGTCCAACGTTGCCAATAAATCCATGCATTGATCCTGAATGTTTTCAACTTGAGCCGACATGTTCGCAGATGCACTTACACCGCGCGACCGACTGCTTGTTTCTATCGAATTGACGAGGCGATCCACGGCACGCTCCATATAGCTAGGCGACGCTCTACGAGAGCTACGACTTGAACGTCGACGTACTACTCGCGGTGGTGAGTGTGCATGTTGTCCGCGGCTTTCTCTATGCATGCCATGTCTTCTATCTGTAGGAGGAACATCGTCACCGTCATTGAAACTAGTTGTTCCTCGCTCAGTTGGGCTGCCGGACCTATGTTGTGGTGGAGCATCATCTTGACCATACTCAAAGGCCCCATTTGCCCGAGTATTGGCAAACGCACAATAATATAGATTGTAATCCAACAAGGGCTTCCTCCTCGCCCTTTCAACCTCAGGATGGATCTGTAAATGGAGCAACAAATATTAATACAACGAGTGTCACATTTCTTTCAATGACATATACTATTAGAAACTTACACTGATAAATT
>NW_010366772.1:177068-188205 GCF_000414095.1 Morus notabilis
CAAACCACAAAATATCAGCAACTCGTTTACACGGATTTTTCATTTTTTTTTTTTGGGTTACCATGGGGAAAATGTGGTGGCGGAGGAGATGAACATGCAACTTGGAAGGAATTAAATTAAAGAGTAGAGTGCTTACCGAGTTGGAGCCTATGGAGGAGCAGGTTTGATCTGCTCCGAACACGAAGACCGCTGCCTCTGAGTCAGGTACCGGCGACGACAATGGAGGGGGGAAGTACGACAATCGTCGGCACAGGTAAGCACTAGGTCGAGATTCTTTCCTTCTACATCGAGCTACGATTTTTGCCCAAGGAGGTTGCCGAAGAGATCCATTTCTACCCCTGATGTTCTCCGTCTTGAACGGAGACCAGGCGGCAGAAGATGACGGCTAAATTTTGGGGCTAGGGTTTCTCTATCTCTGATTTAGGGAAAGGCAGTAGAACTCAGGGAGCATTTGGAGATATGGGTATGGGGCGAAAGCGGAAGCGAGAGCCGAAGGCTTGAACGACTGAGCTATGGTCAAAAGGCGGAGAACCAACAATGGTTTGTGAAAATGGTTTTGAGAATCTCTCTGTAGAAGCACGTGAAGCAGCAGTCTGGCATGTTAGAGCAAACAGAGATGGACGAAGCACACAACGGTCATAATACCCAGGAATCTTCACTGTAGAAAGACAGAGGAGTAACTCGAATTGCAGTGAGAAGGTGAACTCAGGAAAGGCAGGTTACTCGAATTAATTTTCGAGTTGAGTTTTGAGTGTCAGTTTGAGTTTGCACGCGTCGAACGCAGATTTAAGTAAAAATTTCACTCGAGTGGGCTTTTTTTGAATAATGTTGGGCAACCGAACAAGCTCTAAAATTCTACTCTATCTTGCGTTTGAAGATGGACTTGAGAACTGCGATGCTAATATTTCAACTAATCACATTTGTTTCATCCACAATTGATTTTGTCTCTATTGTTTTTTTGGAAGCTAGGACAATGTACTTCATTTTTTTTTTTTTTTTTTGTGGGCTTCAGACGTTTGAAAACTAAGTGGTTATATTCAAAAGCAAAAATTAAAAAAGATTCATTTGAGCTTCAACATGAAGGTCAGTTTAGGCTAATTGTACTTTATATAAAGTATCTGAGAGAAAATATTAATATTTTTTTTTTATGTGAGACTCTTGCAAGTTTACTTTTTAATATTAATTTGATATGAGAATCGTAATGGTTACTATTAGAACTTGAATCAGTGAACGAGGCATATATTTACTTAACAAATGTTTATCCTATGTGACTAATTCTAATAGTTAAACAAGTTGAGCAGATAAATTATAAAAATTAAAAGTTTTTAAGGACAAGCTTCCGACTCTCAACAAGCTACGGGGCAATGGTGGTAAAAACCGTTCATTTGTTATTACATTTGACTCGTGGAAATAGTAAGAAAGAAATATAACAATATTACTTAAAAGACGCATCTTTACATTTATGTTATTTTGACGTAAATTGACCATGTATCCCAGTTATAAAAATATCGGGTAGATATATTTTCAATATCCTTAAAAAAAAAAAAATTTCTCTTATATAAAAATGACAGATATTTCTTGCTCCGGTCTTTACGAGTGAGAAGACTATTCTGATAGATAATCAGTAAAAAACAAGTTGATGGATTTTGATGGATGTTAATTTTCTCGATTCGTGTTTGGATTGAGTTAAATGGGCAGCCTGAGGCCCATCATTATTGGTTCGGATTTGGCCATGTCAAATTTTTTAAGTTTAGGGGATTGGGCCGACTTTTTCTTTTTTTAAAATATCTTATAAAACTCTAGACCGACTCATTTTTTTAAACTTAAGACTGACCCGAAATGTTTTTTAAACCGCAGGTCTCGGGTCGGATCGGACGGCTTAAACTTAACCTGTAGCAAAGACAAATTCGTAAAAGAAAGCTACTAAAGGATGTCGTTTGGACGCTCTCCAATACCCTTCCCTTTTACCGTGAATGAAAACCCCAGTACCGCCCAACTCTCATAGACCAACGCCGACGCTGCCAAAAGCAGTCTGATCCGACCCCGGCGTCCCCCCAATCGCACCGCGACACTTCCGATCCATCATTCTTAATCATCTGTTTGGCATCCCAGAAAATCAAATAAATAGGGTTTCCTCAACCGTCTATCTCTTCACTTCAATCCCAAATTCTTTATTCTCTGCCTCAATTTCAAAGGTGAGCCTTTTCTTCTATGCACCGCAAATCTCATATTCTTCTCGTGCTTATCAATTACACGTTTCGCGATTTTCCCGGAAAATTTCTTCAATTGCGTAGCCTTTTCTATTAATTCTGTTTTCCGAATAACTGTAACGTTTCCTCTTTCCCCTAAAATCTTGTCTTCTTTTGTGCATCAGTGGTTGTAAATCCTTTTTGCAATGGCGTTGGTCGTAATCTGTGGGCAACCCTGCAGTGGTAAATCCACGGCAGCTCATTCCCTAGCGGAGGCACTGAAAGAATCGGAATCGAAACCAGCTGTGAAAATCATCGACGAGGCTTCCTTTCATCTTGACAGGAACCAGAGCTACGCGAACGTGCCGTCGGAGAAGAATCTGAGGGGAGTTCTGAGGTCCGAGGTTGACCGCTCGTTGACCAGGGACAGCATCGTCATCGTCGATTCCTTGAACAGCATCAAGGGCTACCGCTACGAGCTCTGGTGCCTGGCCCGAGCCGCTGGGATTCGGTACTGCGTCGTCTTCTGCGACGTCGAAGAGCCGCATTGCGGGGAGTGGAATCGGGAACGGAGGGAGAGAGGAGAAGCTTCTTACGACGAGAAGATCTTCGACGATTTGGTTTCGAGGTTCGAGAGACCGGAGAGAAGAAACCGGTGGGATTCCCCGCTGTTCGAGCTTTTTCCGTGGAAAGACGGCGTCGAGAAAACTTCTCCGGCGATATCCGAGGCGCTTTTGTACTTGACGAAGAAGGTTGATTCGAAGACCAGAGATGTTAAGATCCTGCAGCCGACGATCGCCACGCAGAATTCAAAGTTTTCGGAGGCGAATTCGCTGTACGAGTTGGATAGGGCGACTCAGGAGGTGATCAGTGCGTTGGTGGAGGCTCAGTCCCAGGCAATGGGAGGGCCTCTAAATGGGGTGTCATTGGGCCAGGGGTTGCCGACGGTTAACATTTCGCGGTCGGTTGGGCTACCGGAGCTTCGGAGGCTACGGAGGACGTTTATCAAGTTGACGGGGCAAACGAGTTTGAGCGGACCTCCGCCGCCCTCGGATGCGGACAGCGCGAAGAGGATGTTTGTGGATTACTTGAACAGGGAGTTGGGAAGCCATTGAAGGAGGAAAATTACAAAGTGAATATTGGTAACAGTGGTGTGTAGAGTATTGTACTTGGAGGTACTCTGATACTTGTCATTGATCCGTTAATTCGAGTTTTTAATTCAAGTTGAGATGTAATATTTTTTTACTGTAATAAAAAAATTAAATATAATTATTTCTGATAATTTTTTATTATAATAAAACTCAAATTCTAAATGTTAATTCGAGTTTTTAATTCAAGTTGAGATGTAATATTTTTTTACTGTAATAAAAAAATTAGATATAATTATTTCTGATAATTTTTTATTATAATAAAACTCAAATTCTAAACTCAAATCAACAAAAAGAACGAGACCTAAAATATTTATGTTTTGTTTCGAGGTTTAGAAGGCTTCTTTCAAGCTCATTGTGGTTGGGTTAGTATTTATATAAATTAGATAATGAGCCCTTGCAGTTCAATCGTTTTTGTCACAGTATTTTCTCCGATAGAAAATTTGGTAATAGGATACAGGGCATCATACGGTAATTAGTCATACTTCTTGTTCGGAAATGCCAATGCTCACTCTTTTCTCAATTTTTCTTGTTCCAAACTTTTCATGTTGAGTTCCTTGGATTGTATGCCTCTTTGACAATTGGGTACATTTGTTTGTTTGATTATAATACGTTAATGTAAGAAATGGATGATATTACTTCAACATAATTAAAATGCACTATTGAAAACTTAACCGTGTATTTGGTAGAATAGAAAAAGGGGAAGGAAAGAAATTAGTGGAGGATTTTAGAGAGGAAAATTGAATATTTTATTGTTTGGTAGAGAGGAAATGAAGAATGAAAGAAAATGAAAATTTATGAGACTCATTAATTTTTAATTCTTCTAATTTTAGAAAGAAAAAAAGAAATAAAAATTTAGATAAATAAATGAGGTGTAAAATAATTATTTTAATTTTAATCATACATTATATTTTTATTTGTATACGGGTATTATTATAAAATACATTAAATTTAATATTTTCTTTTTATTTTATTTTTTTTACTAAACAATATGAAGAAAAATCTCTCTTCTGTCATTTTATTTTCTTTACCTACCAAACATAGCATTAAACTCAAAGCTCGTGGCTGTTCTTCAATGGCTGATTAAATATCAAATTCGATTGGTTTTGTAGTTGCAATTTTCACCTCTCCAGCTCGTCTGTGATTGGTACGGTTGATGATATGTTTGGTCTAAAATTGTGCATCGTCCTGGTCGAAGTAGATTCTCATTCTCCAATAATTGTACTTCTGGAAAATGCTGAACTTTGCAGCCACATATGTCGACCATGAAGTTAGCACGTGCTTAGCCGTTTTCAAACAGTGGCTAACTAAAGGAGTTGAACTCTCAAGATAGTTGAGAACTTTTTGAGGAAAAAAAGAAATAGTTGATCATGTTGACCATGAAGTTAGCACGTGCTTAGCCGTTTTCAAACAGTGGCTACTAAAGGAGTTAAACTCTCAAGATAGTTGAGAACTTTTTGAGGAAAAAAAGAAATAGTTGATAAGAAATGAATTTATTAGAAAAAATATTATAGTAAAAAAAATTACATTTTTATTAAAAAAATATTATAATAAAAAATTTGAGTTGTGATTAATTGTGAACCGCTATGCAATGTTAAGACTTAAGGCTTGTTTGTTTGCATCTAAATTTAAAAAAAGTTTAAACTCAAATTATAAATTTATTTAAGTGCATATTCTTTTGTAAAATTTGAGTTTAAACTTGAGTTTTAATTTGAATTTTAACTTAAGTTTGGGGTTAAAATTTGAGTTCAAGTTTTTTCTTCAATTCAAGTTCTTAAACTTAAACTCAAGTTAATGAACAATATTTTTTTCTATTCTTAAAAATGCTACAATTTTTTCTTTTTAATTCTGATTGAGCTGATTCTTTTTTCTATGCGTTCACAACGAAGGGACGAGTAAAACCTCACTCATATATCCTATTAAAATTTTTCATTATTATTAAGTTTTTATTAAAATACTATTTAAATATAAACTCAAGTTTTTATCCATCTAAATACAAATTTTAAAAGATTCTCATCTCAAATCATAATTTAAATGTACACAATTAAATATAAACTCAAATTATAATTTTAATTCAAATTATAACTTAAATTTAATTTAAAATTTATATTCAAATTACTAACTTAAAAATACAACTGAATAAGCCCTTAAATCTTCCCTTAAGTCCTCCATTGTTGGCCTCGAAATTTCTATTAATTGCACCATTAATTCTTTTCTTTTCTTTTCTTTTCTTTTTCTACGTAGAAAAAACCAGTTTACACAGCTCACATTCTTTTTTCTTTTTTTTTTCTTCTTTAATGTTTGATATATGCACAGCTCACATTCTAGATGTGACACTCTGGAATATGGATGCGTAAAGTAAGCAAAAAATCTGTTATTCACACCAAATAAAGCACTTAAATTTGCAATCGAGTTTGGCCGTACTTTTTAATGCAGATTGTTTGACGTAGGCTACCGACTGGACCTACCCCCGTTAAATTAAATTATTTTCTATTATCGTTTATTAATAGTAATAAATAACGGTTTGCAATTCTTAACTCTCTTTCTTTCTGGGTACTTTTTTTTATTATTATTTGATGTTGGTAAAAATAGAAAAAAGAAAAATGAAGCGTTGTGGTTCGAAATCAACTTCTTGTTCAAATAGAGAAAAAAAAATATTTTATGAGACGTTTAATTCATAAATTTAAAATTATTTTCGTTTTATTTATAATTTTTTATGAAAAAAAATATTATAACAAATTATGAATTATAATTTAAATTATAACACGAATTTCTCTTTTAAACGCACGCTAATTTACTTTCATTTTTTATTTCATTATTTTGTCGGGAGGAAACAAAGAAATTGGTGAACCCACCCCACATGACTGCTACAGTTTTGGTTTGTTTATCTGTTTGCAAAAGGAGTAAGGATGCCCCACTTTTATTTGTACAAAATAATTTAAAAAAAGGTTAAAGAAAAGAGTAAAGAAAAAGGAAACCTCCAAACAAATGATGATGACAAGCATTACAGTGACAAAAAGTGAAATTATTTGGAGTTGTCGGACTTGGAGTCTTTCTGCTCTTAATATCTTAATAATAAATTAGCCTCTGTTTTTTTTTTTTTTTCCCTTCTTCTTTTGTGGTTATGAATAATGCTCCATTTGGCAAACACCGTTAAATTAGTCTTCCATTACTATTTTTTTTAAAATTATTTTTCTTTCTTGTGACGGCCAAAATAAAAGAAAAATTAGAAAACCCGTCGATCTATTTCACGGTTTGTAGAGGCCTGTGACAATCCAAAACGTGAACTCCCGTGACTTTGGCATTTTCCATGACAGTGATTAAGCTCGGATTAGTAGCAAACGAAGAAAATAGTTTTTTAAAAAGAAAATAGTTTTTACTTTTTTTTAAGGAATAGTTTTTACTTTTTAATTCCAAAAGGTAAACAAGAGGGGAGAAAGAAAAAAATGGAAAAACATAGGGTAGTTAATCCCGTTAAAAAATTCATTATCTAATTTAAATTATAATTCATAATTTATTATAATTTTTTTTTTATAAAAAATACATATAAATTAAAAATAATTTTAATTTATAAATTAAATGGGTAACAATTATTCTCACTTAACGTAATTTAAAAAAAAATGAACACGAGGCAAAGGTCGTTTGTTTTATTTGTCCAAAACCGCGACCTCCCTGGATCTGATTTCATTTTCAATCACACAAATAAAAATAAAACAAATAAATAAAAACCCCAAACCGGACAAACACACACAAAAATAAAAAAGAATCCAATAAATTTGGGATTTCAATGGAATAGTTTTTACTTTTTAATTCCAAAAGGTAAACAAGAGGGGAGAAAGAAAAAAGTGGAAAAACATAGGGTAGTTAATCCCGTTAAAAAATTCGTTATCTAATTTAAATTATAATTTTTTATTTATTATAATTTTTTTTTTATAAAAAATACACATAAATTAAAAATAATTTTAATTTATAAATTAAATGGGTAACAATTATTCTCACTTAACGTAATTTAAAAAAAAATGAACACGAGGCAAAGGTCGTTTGTTTTATTTGTCCAAAACCGCGACCTCCCTGGATCTGATTTCATTTTCAATCACACAAATAAAAATAAAACAAATAAATAAAAACCCCAAACCGGACAAACACACACAAAAATAAAAAAGAATCCAATAAATTTGGGATTTCAATTTCGCCCCAATTTTCTTCTTCTCGTCTTCTTATTCTTCTTCTTCTGCTCAGTGCTTTGAATCTCACTCTTCAGCTACAAGAAATCTGGTTCGTCTCCTCAAAACCCTAGAGAAATCATTTTTGTAAGTGTTTCGATCAATTTCGCATTTGTAATCTTCTTGTGCGATTCTCAATGATTGTGATTGGATCTGCGTTAAATGTCTTGTTGTCTTTTCTTTCTTGAGATGTTGAGATTTTGGTGCAATTGAAGAAGAAATGGATGCATTGTGACGTTTGAGATCTTATTGCCCTGGAATCTGGCGTTAGATTCATTTGGAAGCTTTCTCTGCTCTTAACTGATTAGTGGATCTCGACTTCTCTGCAGGTTGGTTATTGGTTGGAGAGTGTCGTTTTGTAATCTTGGCGTTAACTGATCGTGCTCATTCGGTTGAATCCAGCGTTTCTTTTCTGACAAGTCTTCTATTTTGTTTGGTTTTTCCGATTTCCGATCCGTAATTGAGTGCCAAAAATCGTGCATTGCGATCTCAATTTGTGTTCGGCTCATGGTTATGATCGGTTCATGTATGAATCTGAGAGAATTTTGGTAAAATCGGAAGATCTGCACATGTTTCTTGGAAGGAAGTTTAAATTGTCGTTTCAATGCTTGTGAGAGTTGTGCGGATACATGGTAACATATATAGAAGCTTGTGTGTAGTGATTGGTTATGGTTTCCGATCTTCTTGGAGATTTATGTTGAAGGAATTAGTTATCTAGCGGGTTTTACTTTTTTTTCTTTTTACCTTTTTATTTGATTTTCGAGACGGGGTTGAAGATTTGGATATGAGAAGCTCTTGGTTCAATAAATTCTCTGCCATTTTTGGCCCCAGACCGCCACTCAGCTGGTTACTTTTGTGCCTTGTTTGTGTGCTTGCGCTTATTGCGGTCTTCGGTTCGTCTTCTTCTGGTGCTTTTTACTCTGTAACTCCGACCCGGGTTCCAGACATCTATACAAACTATAGAAGGCTTAAGGAGCAGGCGGCAGTTGATTATCTGGAGCTGAGGTCTCTCTTTTTGGCGCCTAGCCGGCAAAAAGAGATTGATCTTTGTGGTAAAGAAAGAGAAAATCATGTGCCATGTTACAATGTTTCAGCAAGTCTTATAGCTGGATACAAAGATGGAGAGGAATTTGATCGGCATTGTGAGTTATCAAGAGAAGGAGAGCAGTGTCTGATTCGTGCTCCTAAGGAATATAAGATTCCTCTAAGGTGGCCGACTGGTAGAGATGTGATATGGAGTGGCAATGTGAAGATAACCAAAGACCAGTTTCTTTCATCTGGAAGCATGACTAAAAGGTAATCAAGTCAGTTAAAATATTTTTCATGATTGATTGGTTTAATGTCATTTTAGTTGTTATTTGGTTATAAATATGCATAATTAGTTTATAACTTCACGATTTCTGTCCAGATTGATGTTGCTAGAAGAGAACCAAATTGCTTTTCATTCGGAGGATGGCTTGATCTTTGATGGTGTCAAGGATTATTCTCGTCAGATTGCAGAGATGATAGGGTTAGGAAGTGACTATGAGTTTCTTCAAGCTGGGGTAAGTCTTATTCGTGTTATACAAATTTTTGTCGCTACTCTCTGGTCAGCCATTGCCCTTGCAAATGGCTGAAATTTATCAAATACTTATCCATGCTGCCTTTGTATTCAAACAAAAAAGGTTTGCAGTGTGATGTGGTGCTGCTTTATGTTAGCATGCATCCATATACATGTTTCTTCAATAATGAGTAGGGTGCAGGAGGCTTGCATTTTAATCTTTGTCCTGACTACAGGTTCGAAACGTACTAGATATCGGTTGTGGTTTTGGTAGCTTTGGAGCTCATTTAGTATCGCTAAAAGTAATGGCCGTTTGCATTGCGGCATATGAGGCAACTGGAAGCCAAGTTCAGTTGGCCCTTGAGAGAGGTCTCCCAGCAATGCTTGGCAACTTCATTGCTCGACAGCTTCCATATCCATCATTGTCATTTGACATGGTTCATTGTGCCCAATGTGGCATTCTTTGGGACCAAAAAGGTGCTTGCTTAGATAGATTTGTTATGGGCGCTATTCCATTTTTTTAAATTCAAATTATACTTTTAAGTTCGCTAAATATAAACGTTACTTCAGCAAAAATAAATAAATAAATACGTCTAATTCATTGATATAGAAAAAAACGGCATGCCTTATCTGACTATGATTGATTCGTGAAATAGATGGGATGTTGCTTCTGGAAGTTGATAGAGTACTGAAACCTGGAGGTTACTTTGTGCTAACCTCACCCACTGGCAAGCCATATGGAAGTTCATCAAATATGAAGAAAAGAAATGCGTTAACTCCAATTGAAGACTTGACCCAGGATATTTGTTGGAGCCTTCTAGCTCAGCAAGATGAAACTTTTATTTGGCAGAAAACTTCTGACACTAATTGCTATACATCTCGGTGAGGATACTGTCATAAAAACTCAGGCAACCGTCTGTTTGCTTCTCTCTTTTGAAGTATTATCTGCAGAATTTTAGTAATGTTTTCATTTTGTTTGTTCCTATAGCAAGCAGGGGGCTATACCACTTTGTAAGGAAGACCATGAGATTCAAACATACTATAGGCCCCTTGTATCGTGTATTAGTGGAACCACCATCAAACGCTGGATTCCAATCCAGAACAGGTCCTCTGGTTCACAATTGAGCTCAGCTGAGCTTGAACTTCATGGAAAGTATTATTCCAACGCCCTTATTATTTATGTATTATTATTTTAGTTTCTGGGTTATGTGGGTATTGGGGACATGATATGGGTTGGGAGAAGCGTTCTTTTTTCCTATACTGCCACCATGGAGCTCTTTTTTATATGATAAGATATCATGATCAAATGGTTGTTGGGGTATTGTTAATTCAGTCTATCTAGTTTTTTGACACTGTTTCATCTTTCCAGGAGTTCAGCCCGAAGATATTTTTGAGGATTTGCAGGTTATGAGAGCAGCTTTGAAAAACTATTGGTCTTTGCTTACACCCTTAATTTTCTCGGATCACCCAAAGAGACCAGGTGATGAAGACCCGGTACCTCCATTTAACATGGTACGCAATGTAATGGACATGAATGCTCATTATGGGGGATTAAATGCTGCATTTCTGGAGGAAAGGAAATCAGTGTGGGTGATGAATGTTGTACCTGTTGGAGCTCCAAATACTCTTCCTCTCATTTTGGATCAAGGTTTTGCCGGTGTTTTGCATGATTGGTAAGTCTTGGTTTTAGTTTCTTTAAACTGTAATACTGTATACCAAGTTGGTATATGTCACAAGTATACTGCTTTTAGGTGAAGACAGAATTAAGCTTATGCACTTTAATGTATTTTAGGAAATTAGGAATCATTATCAGAATTTAGAACATATTTATATGTGAAGCCTATAGAAATTTATTTGCGTTACCTTCAAATCTCACCTTTTTTGCGGAGTGAAACTTAAGGACGAGCAAAAGCCATTCAAGAAAAAGTTTTCTTCATATTTCTTCCAAACTAAAAGTTGGCTGATAACTTGAACTTGACGATGAGTGATTCATGGTTGTGATGCATATTTTGTTGTGCAGGTGTGAACCTTTCCCTA
>NW_010366772.1:188267-216259 GCF_000414095.1 Morus notabilis
TCCCTACATATCCCCGAACATATGATATGCTTCATGCAAATGGGTTACTCTCTGATCTGGCCTTAGAGAGGTGCAGCATGAAGGACTTATTTTTGGAGATGGATCGGATTTTGCGCCCTGAGGTAATTCTTTGTTGTGCATGCTGGAATAGTCCATGAATTCTCGATAGATAACGAGTTTGATTGAATGTGTTTTCTTTATGCGACTAGTTAATTATGTGTTGTGGGATTAGTGGATGGCCTTTGTCATCTGAAATCATGATTGCTTTTCCAGGGATGGGTTGTTCTTTCTGATAAAATGGGAACAATAGAGATGGCGCGCATGCTTGCCACACAAGTACGTTGGGAAGCAAGGGTGATTGACCTTCAGAATGGAAGTGACCAGCGGTTGCTTGTTTGCCAAAAACCATTCCTGAGAAAATGATTATTTCGGCTTGGAGATGTCTCACCATTGTCGAAGTGTATAATTCCTTTCTTCCTCTGGTAAAAGCTCTCTTATCTGTCACCAAACTGGCAAGTACCCAACGGTTGATTAGCAAAGCGAGAGAGAGAACCAAGGTAATGTTGTCTTGCCGGCCAACTACGATGCCTCGATATTATTTCCAGAATACGAAGCAATTGGATGATGGCTACTCTTTATACTCCATGCTGGGATCTCAAGAACTTGATCTTTCCAGTATTGGGCAAAGAAATGTGAAAGGTGTAGATTAGAAGGTTTGGGCAAAAGTAACTGCAACTCATTTTTTGTCACGGCGTTTGTAGAGCAATTCATTCATCCAATATTTTTTTTTGGCAATTTTTTCTCCATCTTATTTCTTTATTGTATTTTGTATTGAACTTAATGCTTTTGTACGAACAAAATATTCTGCAGTTGAGTAAAGAAATATCAGTGGCCACCAAATGTAAGAGTGAAAATACGTTCTCTGTCTCTCTCTCTCTACACCCAATTGATGTATTGAATATATCAACATAGGCGTTTTCTTCTTCTACGTCTTTTTTTTTTGGTGTGGGCATGTCGATGTAGTTTGAAAAAAAATAGTAAAACCTGAGGCCGGCACGCTTGGCTGCAGTGTCTCAATGGTACTAGTTCTCTTGCTCTGATATGATGCATTATTCGATGCGATATTCATATAAAACACGCTCATAGTTTTTGTTTATCATAATCATGACGACATGCTACGATTCAACAAGGTGAATTAATAATTATGGAATTTAATCCCTGATTCAGAAAGGTGATGTTGTTGTTGTTGCTGCTGCTGCTGCTAATATAAGTTATAACTTGATATATAACTCTCTGGATTTAATATCATAGAAACTACGCACATGTTTGTTTCAACAACTCAAAAAATTCAAGAACAATTCAAACCATTAACAATGATTTAAGGAACAACTCAAATTGTTGATTTTAGAATTCACCCTATCCCTGAATTCTAACAATTTGTCAACAGTCCAACAATTTCAAATTTTATTTTTTCTCTTTAGTTTCAATCTTAAAAATGTCATAATTTTTTCGTTTTAATTCCTATTGAGATGTTTTTTTTAATGTGTTCACAATAAAAAGAATAATAAATCTCCACCCATATTGCATATTTTTTAATATAATTTATAATGAGATTTTATAAGATTTATTACAAAACTCTAATGGCAGTTTTATTCAAATACAGTTCTGATTTTATTCACCGTAGTTCAGATTCTACAATTCTAATTAAAAATGTTCAAATCTCTATAATTTGAGTTGTTGAACCTAACACGCCATACATAATTTTAGGGTATAGAAGGTGAAAATTATTTTAATAATTACTACATAACCTTGCTCTTAAATATTCCAAAATAAATTGTTATATTTCAATCCTACTCTTATAAACATGCGATGTGCTGTGATTTTTATTGTGGTCCTTTCTTCCTCGTTACTCGCCGTATTTGAAAAACTTGAAACCACCTTTCAAAAAAAAAAAAAAACTTGAAACTACGGTTCACTGAAGAAATAGGAAGAAGACCAATCCTCAGCAAAATCTTCTTGTTTCTCCCAACAGAAATGGTCCACTCTTAAGATTCTCCAATCTCTGGACTTTTCTCATGTGCTTGTTAACTTCCCTTTCTTCCTTTCTTCAAAAATCATCATGCCATAGGTCCCAACAAATTGACTCACACAATCATATATAATCTCTGCTCAATCTCATGACTCGACGGCTCTGTTTCTTCTTCTGTCTCTAGTAGCCATCTTTTCCCCATATTTTTGAAATATATCGGCCAAATCGAACATCCCAACCTCCCTCAATTTCTTCCCCACCTCCTCAAACATCACCACCCCTTCCTCATTCGAATAATAGTGCAGAAACTTATTATAATCAAACCTAGGCACCTCAAGTCCTCTCTTCATTGTTCTCTCAACATACTTGGTAGCTTCCAACAACTTCCCGGCCTTAACCAAACCGCCAACAAAAATGGTGTCGAAATTCACAAGAAGGTCCGATCCTTTCCTCCCTCTCTTCCCCAAATGTCCCTGCAACAACATCACATACGTGTGCATTATCGGCTCACACCCTCTCTTTATCATCTCCCTAAACACTTCTGTAGCTTCACTTGCCCTTCTCAATCTCAAAAGCCCTTTAATCAATCCATGGTAAACACTTATATCCGGTTTCTCAATCCCTTCCACAACCTTATAACCCTCCCTAACTCTACCTCTCACGACAAGCCCATAAACCAGTGACCCCAAAGTCAAATTATCAACTTCAATCCCTCTTTGACGCATTTCCTCAAACACCACGTAGGCCTGAGAAATCTTGCCCCTTTTGCACATCCACTGAATCACAAGCCTATAACTCGAGAGCCCCAAATCCTCCATCCTCTTCAGCCTCATCATCTGAAAAAGCTTCAGCGCCTCGTCGAACTGATTCGTCTTGAAGAACGTCTCCATCATCTTCTCAACCGCATTGATATCTGGCTCAAACCCTTCACCAACCATCAAATTCCAAACCTTTGACGCCTCAACCAAATCCCCCACCTCACAAAACCCCTTAACCAAACACTTATAAGTAAACCCATCAGGCTTAATCCACTCCCTCAACTTAAAAACGACATGCTTAGCCTCCTCCACAAGCTTAACGCTAGACTCACAAAGCGTCTCAACGACATTGTTCAAAGTCCGCAAACTATACCCGAACCCGAGACCATTCATGACGTGGAAGAACTCCACACACTTCTTCAACTCCCTAGCTTTAGCGAGCGTCGTGCTAGCTTTAGCGAGCGTCGTCAGGGCGATTTTGAACGTCTTGTCGTTAGCCAGACAACGCTGTCCGGACTCGCGGAGGAGGTCCCAGAAGAGGTCGATGTTGCGGGAGTTGCCGACGACGCCGAGCATTTTGTTGAAGGAGACGGGGGTGTGTTGGAAAGTCGGGTAAGTTTGGGTGTAGTTGAAGAGGCGGTAGACGGGACGCCATGTGAGGGGGAATTTGTTGCAGACTTGGAGGAAGAACTCGTGGGTGGGTTCGGAGTCGGAGAAGGTGCGGCGGAGGTTGGCGTGGAGGCGGGGGTCCGGGGAGGTCTGTTGCTGGTAGAGGATGGTGCAGACGCGGAGGACGTGGGATGGGTCGACTGGGCTCGGTGGGTTGGCGAGTTGGGTCTGGAGAGTTGACTCGGTTGTTAAGAGACGGAGGGAGATGGTAATGGTGGTGGTTATGAGGGGTTTTGCGAGGGTTTGAAGGATTAGCATTTTCCGATGTTTCCATTCACTGTCCGTATGTTGCAGCAAACACAAACTTGAGGTGGTGTCCGTATGTTGAAGGTTTTGCGTTGTTGTTTTGTATTTCTCAGTTATGGTAATTTTAAGTTGAGTTTGAGTTATAATTTGAGTTGAAGTTATAATTTAAGTTAAAGTTAGTTTGTGTTTAGATGTGCACATTTGAGTTATGATTTGAATTAAAAATCTATTTGAGTTTGTATTTAGGTGGATCAAAACTTAAATTTATATTTAGATAATATTTTAATAAAAACTCAATAGTGATGAAAAATTTTAATAGGGTATATGGGTTGAGTTTTACTTGTCTTTTCGTTGTGAATCCATAGAAAAAAAAGCATCTCAATCAGAATTAAAACGAAAAAGTTATGACATTTTTAATAATAGAAAAAATATTATTTATTAACTTGAGTTCGAGTTTATGAACTCAAGTTGAAGGGGAAATTGTTGTTTAGTTGGGGGATTCGTCCCTTATTCGAATCATGGTTCGTGGTTCGCTACAGTATTTTTTCTCATAAAAAATACACGTAAATCAAAAATGATTCTAATCACATAGTTCTAATCCATGAACCAAACGTCTCCTTGAACTCGAGTTTAGTCCCAAACTCGAGTTCAAACTAAAATTTTACAAAAGAACATGAACTTAGAATAAAATTGTAACTCGAGTTCAAACTTTTTCTAAATTTAGTTGCAAAAGAACAATAAAGTCAGGGGAAAAAAATATTTGGAAAAGAAAAACAACAAAAAACAAAAAATAAAAGGATTTTAACACATTTACTCTCTAAACTTGTGGTAGGTTAACGAATTGTATTCTAAACTTTTAATTTTAATAAATTATTTTCTCAATTTATAAAATTATTACAATATACTCCTTTTTAATGATAATTGTATTAAATTAGTATAAAAAACACGTTTAGTCAAACATTTCAATATTTCAATTCAAATATAATAAAAATATTTTAATATCTTAATTTTTAATCATTTAAATCTAATAAAAATTTTAAATAAATTTAATTAAATAGGCAATTTATTAAATTACAATAAGTTCACTGTCCGTATGTTGAAGGATTAGCATTTTCCGATGTCTCCGTTCACCGTCCGTGTGTTGCAGCAAATACAAAGGTTTTGTTAAAGTGAGGGAAAAAAATATTTGAAAAAAAAACAAAAAACAAAAATTAAAAGGATTTTAGCACATTTTATCTCTAAACTTATCGTATTTTAAGAAATTGCATTTTAAACATTTAATTTTAACAAGTTATCTTCTCAATTTATTATAATATGCTCTATTTTAATAATAATTGTGTTAAATTAATGTTAAAAAAACACATTTAGTTAAAAATTTTAACATTTTAATTTAAATATAATATAAATTTTTTAATATCTCAATTTTTATTCTTTTAAATTTAATAAAAAATTTGAAGAAATTTAATTAAATAGACATTTGTTAAACTACAATAAATTTAAGAATTAATTGTGCCAAAAACTCAAAACAAATTAAAATAGTGAAAAGTGGAGATGCGGGGGATCGAACCCCGTGCCTCTCGCATGCAAAGCGAGCGATCTACCATTTGAGCTACATCCCCGGCTGATAAAAGTCTTTCAACATATAAGAATATACATAATATTACATAGGCATAGCTTTTAGTTTTATTTTTTTTCTTAATTTCTCTTCTCTATTTTTTAAAACTATAGATGCACTGTTTATGTTTGATAAATATGTTTCCACTTCATCGCTCACATATTTTTATGAAAAAATGGTATGAAAAGAAGAAAATGCTCTTACTTAGGGGTGCTTTTTTTTTTTTTGTTCAAAGTATACAGAAAGATACATTTAAAATATATTTTTTAGATTCAAAATATCTTTTAATTTCTAAAAAAGATAGATAAATAAATTTAAAAAATAAAATTATTAAGCATGTAAATGTTTGTACAGTTAGACCCTACAGCTAAATATTTTTCTACTCATGTGTTTGCTCCGCAAAGCAATTGTTTATGTTTAGAAGAAAAGAATATTTGAGAGAAAAAGAAATCAACTTATATATACTTTCGTCCTATGTAGTTTAGAAATTAAAAGTGTAGTTCAATTTTTTTTCTCCATAAAATTAAGACTAAAGGAGGTTTTATTTAAACTATATCAAATCATGATCAATAATTGACTACTTCTTTTTTTTTTTTAACAAACTACTTAATCAACTTATTCATTTCTGGATAATGAACAAAACAAATAATAACACGTTTATCATGAAATGATTCGATCATTAAAATTTGACTAAAAAATTATCAAAAAATCAAAATTTGGCTAATAAAATTAATTGGCATAAAGGAGTAACTTTTGGGAAAAAAACAAAGGGAGATAATTTTAGAGAGAAAGAGAGAGAGAGAGAGGAAAATAAGGGATTTGTTGGTTGGATTAGTGTAATCAGTATTGTAACTATTGTTCCGAAATTTGAAAGAAGAACAAATTGAACGAATCCACATATTAACACACAATTTGCGCGCTTCCTCTTTGAAAATCCTCCCCTCTATTTCTCTCTCGCTCAAACCAACGGTCCAGATCTGGTCCTTCCCACCCAAAAGTTGCTCGATCTTTAACACGCCATTTTCCTCCCTCTATAAATGCATTTACCTTCTTCCCTCCCCTTTTCCCCCGCATCTCTAACCTCTCGTTTCAAAAATTAAAAAATTAAAAATAAAAAGAAAGAAAAATTCAAACACACATATTTCGTATATTACGACGAAAAAGAGTCACCAAAAACAAAATCTGCAGATTTTCGAGTTTGTTACAAGGCTTTCGTGAATCCTCTCTCTAAAACGATGTCGTCCGCCGAGAAGGAGAGAGAGACTCAGGTCTACCTCGCCAAGCTCGCCGAGCAGGCCGAGCGCTACGAAGGTGAAATTTTTTTCTCGCGTTTTCTCCGAGAAAATTTGATTTGCTGTCGTTTCTTATATTTCCGAGAAAATTTGCTGTTTTTAATCGGAATTTTGATCCTCCGTTGTGTTTGGATCTTAATGGTGAAGTAAACTGTCAAATGTGTTTCTCATTTGATATTCTGCGTTATTTTTCATATTTTTTCTGGAAAAAAAATAGTATAGAATGTGATCTGTTGGCAGAGATTTGAAACTTGGTGCTACAAAGGAATCATTTTTAATTACGGTATTGTTAGTTTTCTTTCTGCATCTGATATGAATTTTATACTCCTTTTGACGGTTGACGATTTTCCCATTATATTTAGAAAAAAGGAATCAAATGGCTCATTTTGATGTTTAGATTTTTTTTTATGGGCATTTTCCTAACATTTGGTCCTGAAATTTTACCGTATGTTCTATCGGGTTTCCTTTTTTTTTTCCCCTCTTTCTATTGACTCCCTTTGATTGATTAATTATGTGAAGATGTTTGTCTATTGATTGATCACTCGAGCATTGGGGGCAGTCGTTTTTAAATCATATATTATTTTGTGATAATACGTAATAGCATTCTTTCGAACATATGAAAAGACTTGCATTTTTTTTTTTAATGAAACTCGCATGTTTCAACACATTTGCTTTTACGATATGTATGATAAAAATATTTATGATTTGTATCATTAACTGTAATTTTAAGATCCCCTGGTCCTTATATCAATTATATTCCTTTGTCCTAAAATGGACATTTCTGTGAAGTAATCATGTTATGATTGGTTTTCCTCAGAGATGGTGGAATCCATGAAGAAGCTTGCGAAGCTTGATGTTGACTTGACTGTGGAGGAGAGGAACCTTCTCTCCGTGGGATACAAAAATGTGATAGGCGCAAGGCGGGCTTCTTGGCGTATTATGTCTTCAATTGAGCAAAAGGAAGAGTCTAAGGGGAACGAGAACAATGTCAAACTGATCAAGGGTTATCGCCAGAAGGTGGAGGATGAGCTCTCTAAGATTTGCAGTGACATTTTGACCATTATAGACAATCATCTGATCCCTTCTTCTGCCTCTGGAGAAGCAACTGTTTTCTACTACAAGATGTGAGTAATAATTGCCTTGATGGTTGGCACGTTCTATTCATTATTAGAAAAACACCCTTTCTAAAGTTCCATGCCCGATCATTTACTTTATTGATATGGTTGTCTGTATATTGAATATATTCCAAGATATGTTACTGTAGTATAATTGTCTGTATATGCTTGTGAGTGATGGGTTACTTTTTCAGCTTGCCCATGTGATGGGTGGGATTTCCTCCTTTTCTGTTTTGACGAATCTGTTAAAGGTTTGACAAAAACATTTACTGGAGTTTTTAACGTAGTACATGTTTCTAAAAGTTAAATTTGGTGAAAATTACCTTAAAATGAAAAGGTGTATGATACTCGCAGAACCTAATACAGATTTGATGGTTTTAAAATAGGGCCGTCCTTAATTTTATTTTTAGTTCTCCCCACTGATTTTAGTTTTTGGTGTGCTTAGATGTGACAACATTTTTTTTTTTTTTTTATGAAATGACAGTCATTTTAAATATCTAACTGTGTGCCCAACTCAGGAAAGGTGACTATTATCGTTATCTTGCTGAGTTCAAGACTGAACAGGACAGAAAAGAGGCAGCTGAGCAATCATTGAAGGGATATGAGGCATGTTTGAATTGCACTCAACTTTAGAACAAATTGTTTATTACTGGCAGTGCTTATGCATCTTTTCATTTGTTAATGACCCTTTTATTTCCATCGTTCTATCAGGCTGCTTCAAGTACTGCAAATGCAGAACTTCCATCGACCCACCCCATTCGTCTTGGCTTGGCTCTAAACTTTTCTGTCTTCTACTATGAGATCATGAATTCTCCTGAGAGGTAACTAAAACCTCATTTCTCTTGTTTCCTTATTATGGTATAATTCTGAATCTAATATTGATGAAAACTTTCAGGGCTTGCCATTTGGCTAAACAAGCTTTTGATGAGGCAATTGCAGATTTAGATACCTTGAGTGAGGAGTCCTACAAAGACAGTACCCTCATCATGCAGTTATTGAGAGACAACCTCACTCTTTGGACCTCTGATTTGCCTGAAGATGGAGGTACTATATTGTTAGGTTTTTATAACTTGGCTGTTTTGGCAACTGTCCTTGTCTGTAAAGATTCAAACCAGGCCCTAGAAGGTTCAATGAAGATCCGGGTGGCAGTTATGAAGTCGACTATGTGCTGATTTTGTGTTGGCTGTAATCGGATATTTTGCAGTGTAGATTTTGTGTTGATCAGATATTGTGCAGTGCAGATTTTATGTGGATCGGTTGTGGTGCAGAAAATATAGGAGGATGAATCAGTTCTCAAAGCAGATTTTATGCTGATTCTGAGGCGAGATAAAAACTGGTTTATGTGCAGATGTGATTACTCGGATTTTGTGGGCATCTTTTTACCGAGTATCTAAACAGCAAAATGAGGAGATAAGGATCTAGAAGATAGCATGAGATTTGAATTGACAGATTTTCTTTCGGATTTGATTTCCTGAAACTTAATCCGAATTTTACTTGACTGAGGTTTAAAACTCAAATTTAAGGAAGATTTTCTTTGCGCGGAAGTAAAGGAAAAGCGGATTAAGATATGTGCTGAATAATCCAAATTTGTTGGTGAAGTTGAAATTAGATTTCTCGTGTAGATCAAATAGGAGAGAATCGTGGAAAAGAAGTAAGAGAATCTAAGGTCCCGTTCACTTCGCTGATTCGAGTTTAGAATTCGAGTTGAGATGTGACTTTATGTGAGAGCTTTTTACTGTAGCAAAAAAGTTAGATGTGATTGTTTATGAGAACTTTTTACTGTAGAAAAACTCAAATTTTAAACTCGAATCAACGAAGTGAACGGGGCTTAAGTTTTTGTTTTGGAAGAGAATCTAAGTTTTTGTCTTGGACTAGATTCTCGTGATCTTTTGGAGGCATTATTTTAAGGCTTCGGTTTTAGCTCACTGAATATGGTTTTTACATAAGAAATTATCTAGAAAGTCTTGTGAGAATCGATGAGTGCATTAGAGTGTTTATTGAAAGAAATATTTTGTTGTTTCCAAGAGGAAGCTCATCTAATCGAAGGGAGTTTGTTATAGTCTAGGAGGGATTCCAGTGTGAATAAGTCCATTAGTGTTGTAATTGTTAAAACATAGTGGAACTGTTTATTGTCTGGGTGTGGCCCGTTAATGTAGGTGTGCACACCGAACTGCGATAATATATTACGTGTTCATTTAATTTTAGCATTTTATTCTGCTAGAGAAACTGAACACAATTAAACCAAACTTACAATCAGATCTATCATATATAACACCTAGTTCTAATTATTTTTTGAGACATAATTCTATTATCTTACTCATGTTTTTATCATGCTTTAATGCAGGTGAAGACAACTTCAAAGGCGAAGAATCGAAACCCGCCGATCCTGAGGCAAGTTCTTACTTCTTACATCATTTTTTCCCCTTTTTAAAACTTAATTTTACCAGTTTTTGACTTTTACTTGTCATTACTATTTTTTTTTTTATGTATGTCTTTTGTAGCATTAATGGGGGGACCTGAAAAAACCATGCACATGGCAAGTGGAGATCAATCTGCTTGGCAAAATGGGACTTTTTCGGGTTATCTTTGTTCTGATGAAGAAAGTGGAAGGAACAACTGATCGCGTGGATAAATTTATTACGTATTTTATCTCTTTAGGGACCCCAACCAGAGGCAGAAGTTAAGATTTATCAACTGTGCATCATTTCCTTTTTTTTTCCGTATTCATCAGTTTTCTTCTGCGTCATGTTTTTTTTATATCAGCTTTTTGTAGCAGTGGATGCTTCTTTTTAATCCTTTACTTTGTTATATTCTGTCTTTAACACCTGGCTTTTAACTACATTTCGTCGCACCTATTGTGGTTCAAGTTCGCTGCAGTCTCCAATGGGACCGAACATCCTCTTTTTGCCCATACATATTGGTGTAATTATTAATCCAAAAAAGAATTACTTGAAAGAAAAATTTGATGATCTGTCTTGATGCAAAATAGCAACACATGAGAGTAAGTATAGTATTCATTAAAGAAAAGAAAACAAGGGGGTATAACAGCAATTAATTAAGCAATATTTCCCAAACCAAGTGACATGAGCCAAGATGTTGTCCTATTCATGTCAGAGTTAAAATCATAATTTAACCTTTTTGATAAAATGTTTTTTCTCACTGTAGTTTTAAATTTTAGTCCACTCAAACTCGTGAGAAGAAGAAGCCAAGCTATTCTTTTACATTTGTAATTGTTCGTAGTTGGATTTCTTTGTTGCTTTTCCTTGGTTTTTAAAAGACGACCATTAAATTAAAAGGTCAAAGTAACTGTGGAAGATTAAAGTTGATGACATAAATAATTAAACTCTCACTTTGTTTCTCTTATTTGGATAATATAGAGAAAATTATTGCACCAGTTTAGATGTTTAATTAATACAGTTTTAACTAATATAATTATTTAATTAAAAATGATATTAATCAAGAGTAAAAAATAAAAATATGAACTCTTACACTCTACCAGTATTTGTCTCTTTTCCCCTTAGATTTATCATATCACGTACATTAAACTGAAGTGTAGACACAGACCAACCTAGTTGCTGTTTTCGTTTGCCAAGTTTAATAACGTCAAAGATTAATAGTTCACCTTGTTAGCGTTTATTAATCATGGGAGATAAAAGGTTCGTAATAATGCTCCTTTTTAACCAAATTAAGAAGCATGTGCAATTAGCCAATAGAATATGAACATGACAAAAAGGTTCTAGCAATGTTTATTCTCCTGCTAGGCTATTGCCAAGGAAATCTTATTGTTGACAAGAATAAGAAATTAAAATAAATCTGTCAACTTTACATTAAAGGGACTAAGCATCGCTAATCTATTTTATAAGGACAAGCAAACCACCCCTTCCAAGGTTTACCACTAACGCTTATAAAAACTTTCACCTGATAAAATCCCACGTACATCATAGCAACAATCACCATTACATATCCTAATCAAAGGAGGGTTTGAAACAGAACGAGTAAATCACGACGAGATAAACACATCAAGGGTATTTACAAAAGGTGTCCCATCTATGATTCTTCCTTGACGAAGAAACTTTGAGGCAAGCTAAAATCTTCCTCGTGATTCAAGATTTCCGTATCCTCATCATCCGGTTTCTAACATTTGAAGAGAACAAGAGAGAGTAAGACAAATAACCTCATAATTCGATATAAGACAAGAAAATCATACTCAACAATTTATTTAAGTTCAATCACTTTGTGATTAATGGGATCAGAACAACACATGTTTCAGTAAAAGAATGAGATTAGATTCAATAAATACCAAACGGCATAGCATAGAGATTTCTCATATGGAATGCATATTATGGTATTATAAGCAAAGTTACTTTAGACTTTAGAGATAATCAAATCAGGCTAATCAAGACCAACACAAAACCCTTCCACGCCATCCTTGCAAAATCAGTAGTAGCCACATTGAATTCACATAACCCCATTACAGCTTACTATACTACATGGAAGCTGAGTATCTTCAGTATTGGGAAGGGGAAAAGAATCCAGAAAACGATGCCAATTTGAACATCGCATTTATCAGTGCATCCTCTTTACAAAACAAGTCGGAAATCAACAATAATTTCTACGTTAATATTCCATACCAACACTTCCAAGTTGTAGAAACGATCCAACAACTGCAGAACTTCATCAGCAGAGAACTGTCTGTCAAAACTGAAACCAAAAACAGCAAAAGCACGAGTGTGAAGCAGAAGTTTGATTGTCTGTTCCAAATTATGGAGACGAGAAATAAAAACAAACGGAACAAACCTTCTTCGCAGGAATTCCATCAAACCAAAAAGAACAAAGTGGCGATGTATGCCTGTACAAAGATAACTTATTCAGTGCTAGTCTGTTTATATATCAAAATTTAAAGCAAATTAAGCAATGAACCTAAATGGAATTTTTCTGTATCTCCAGTGCATTAACAGATTACCTCCTGAAGTTTTACAGTATTACAAGATTTACTAAATTCAATGATCACATTACATATCAAGTTGTGTTTGCAATTGGCAAGTATAACTCAGTAGAACCGAAACAAAGACGGAGACTCCACAAACTCCAACCAACATCTTGGTCTATATGGGTCGTTATGGTCGTTATGACCAGTAATAATTTTAATTGCCGTTTGTCAACATAAAAGTAGTGGCCAAAACCAAAGGGCAAAGAAAGACCTTGTGGCCCAGTGGCAGAAACCCACATGCAAATTTGCAGTTTGCAAGAAGATGTTTAAAAGCCCTGACCTTCAAACAAAAACCCCAATTAATTAAATAAGGTGGATTCTCCATATCAATTTTCAAGAATTCAATGCCATTATCAAACCACTTCATCAAATATTTTCCCGAATTTTTTTCATCCACAAACTTTAACAAATAGTTTGTTAATATTTCAAATATACTCTGTTGTGGGGTAAGACCTTAAACCCCACACGAGGCAATGGCTGGGCGCCACGTGGCACGATTAAAGCATAAAATAATCAAGAGATAAAATACGGGGTGGCGGTAGAGCGCACATGATGAACGTCGACCCTTAACGGTCAAACAACCCCGCTGAAGGGATTGACTAGAAGGAACAAAGGCCACACCACAGAGACGAATGCTTCATTGGCCATGAACAAAGATCGCTTCCAAAGAGCTGAAGGCGACGAACCCACCCACGTTCAAACTGAAGTACAACTATACCAAGATTTGACGTGCATTAAATGCATGCAGAGTAGATGGTGAAGCCAGTGGAGAAAGTCAGGCAGACTGGCTAAAATCTCGGTGATCAGAGACTACAATTTCAGAGTATGGTGAAGATATCACAGGATTTAATTAGATAATTGATAATTGGCAGAACGACTTGATGTATATATGCAGGAAGAATGGGATGAGGGGGGTTCGGATTCTTGAACACCTCTTTCCTCATAACTTGTATTTTTTTACCCAGAATAGTGAAAAACTCTT
This sequence comes from Morus notabilis, assembly GCF_000414095.1. NCBI lineage: Eukaryota > Viridiplantae > Streptophyta > Magnoliopsida > Rosales > Moraceae > Morus > Morus notabilis. The sequence continues at coordinate 201,964 of NW_010366772.1, forward strand.
AGTGGACGTAGCTCTATATTGGAGTGAACCACTTTAAATCTTTTGTGTTGATTTTGTTTCTTTTCTTCTTATTTTATGTTTAGTCATTCAATTCGTGCACAAATTACAAAAACTTGTTATTATTTATTGACCAGTTTGTACCGTCAACAATTGGCGACTCCACTGGGGAGAACCCAGAATCTTTAGTTTGTGTGTGTCAAGAATCCAAGACTACCAAGAGATAACCAACAATCATGCCTCTGAGAAGAGGAATGAGTGGTGCCGCGAATCAAGGCAGCCAAACGGAGGAGAATACCATGCATCCGGCCAACGGTGGGAGCAGAGGAGATCAACCTAACCAGGAGAATCAACCCCTGGTGAGGAATGAAACTCCAACCCCGAGCATGCCGCAGCTTGACCCGATACAAATGCATGCCTAGTTGAATGCTCTGACCGACTTGGGTCGAAGGTTGGTGACCACCATCGAGCGAATGGATGGGAGAAGCTCTGTGCCTCCTCTGGAGGACGCCCCGAGACCACCGAGCGCCGCCGTGGCCGGGAACCAGAATGCTGGTGACCAACACGGTGCCCCGGATGGGATCGGAGAAAGCGAAAATGCCAGGGGAAATAACTCGAGGCCTCGACCGTCCAAATCCCTCGGCAGCAAACAAAGGGCCGCCAGGCGACGAGCCCATGAGAAAGGAGCAGCTAGGGACCTGGAGAAGTTCCCTAAGGCGCCACATCGAAACCAGGGTAAAAATACCCCGGGGGATTCGGGGTTGGTACAAAAGGGCGAAGATCTGAGGAACAAGCTGGATGTCAAGAAGGCAGAAGCCTCAAAAGGGGTCAACTCTGTAATCTCAACAGATAAGGCAAAGGTCGTCATGGAACGCGTGGCAAACTTAGAAGAAAAGCTCACAAGTGAAGTCGCCAGTTTAAAAAAAGTAAAAAGCTAGGTGAGTCACCTACCAAAGAACATAGGACAGGTGGCGGAGGTAGTTAATGTTGACATCGCTCCCAGTCGAGTCCATGACCACCCTTTTACCGCAGAAATCATAGCACCACCTCTCCTAGATAAGTTCAAGTCCCCGTCGATCTCGCCATATGACGGCAGAGGAGATCCCGACGACCATCTGGAGATGTACACAGGGCACATGCTTCTGTATGGATACGCGGAGGAAATAATGTGCCGAGCGTTCCGGAACCACTTGACGGACTCTACCCGTAGATGGTTCCGGACACTTAAACTAAACTCCATCTCCAGCTGGGAAGAATTGAAGAAAGCATTCTCCCTCCAGTTCATCGGGGTAAAGAAATATATCCCGCCGAAGTAAAATTTGACAATAGTTTACCAAAAACTAAATGAGTCATTGAAGGAGTGGCTGGCGTGGTATGGTGAAGCAGTCGCCGCTACAATAGATATGACGAATCAGGAGGCTTTGATGAGGGTTTTATCTAGCATGAAAAAGAATACCTCATTTAAGCGCGTCCTGAACTGAAAGCCGCATGCCACCTATAAATAGTTCTTGACAAGGGCGCAGGGTTACATCAACGCCGAAGAAGCTGAAGCGAATGACCCCAAGCACAGATCTAACAAGAACAAAGGAACTGAGCAAGGTTGACGTCAGGAAAGCAAGACAATCGGAAACGACGAGGTGGGAGAAACAGAGATAAACAGGTCGTACCGGCGTCGAGCCATCCAGAAGCAAAGAAGCCGAAGCAAGACGAGAATCGGAGGCCTCGCCCGTTCCAACGGTATGATTCCTATCACGAGCCCGACTGTAGGGGTTGAATAAGTATTTAATCAGGTCAGCCGAGGAAATTTGTTGCGCCGACCGAAACTTATGAAGTCGGACCCAAATCGGAGGAACCAAAACAAGTATTGCAGGTTTCACGGAGACGTCGGCCACAACACCAATGACTACATCGACTTGAAGGACGAAATAGAAAGACTAATCCGTGAAGGAAGGCTGCAAGAATTCAGAGCTGATAGGAGAGGTCATGGCCAGGGAAACGACGATCGGCGCTGAGAGGATAATCGACGGGAGAAAGACCGTGGGCCGGTCGGTGTTATAAGGACCATTCATGGGGGCCCATACCTTCGAGATGACTCAAGGAGATCCCAGAAGAATTACGTCCACAAGGCAAGATAAGTGTATCAAGAAAAGTTTTGGAACCTCACAACTACTAGGCCAATGAAGACAGCAAAGTTCGGCAGCGCTGAAGTAGTCTTTACCGAAGAATATGCGAATGAGGTCCACTTTCCTCACAACGACGCCCTGGTAGTAGAGGCAATGGTTGGGAACCACACAGTCTGCATAATCCTCGTGGACAACAAGAGCTCAGTGGACATCCTATACTCTGACTGCCTAAAAAAGATGGGAATTTCAAAGGAACAACTGGAGAAAACATATCGACCACTATATGGGTTTACTTGGGATTCGGTCATCCCAACAAGAAATGATCAAACTGCCCGTAACTGCAAGAGAGAAGCCTAGGCAGACCGCTGTGATGGTGAATTTCATGGTAATCAAAGTGGGTTCGTAGTATAATACCGTGATTGGAAGGCCGACCCTTCAGGCGCTTAGGGCAACCATTTCTGTCTACCATCAAAAGGTTAAGTTCCAAACCCCCAATAGCATGGGAGAAATAAAGAGCAATCAATATGAATCCAGGGTCGCATACTCAGATGCTATGCGTGGATACGATCAACTAGGGAGACAAGAAGCGAAAATGGTGCATCAGAGGCCCGTTGAAGAAGATATAAATCTCAAGATCGAAGAGGAGATTACGTGGTCCCAACCAGTTGAGCAATTGGAGGAGATCCGAGTAGATGACAAGGAGCCGTGATGGTACTGAAAGTATACTCGAATTTACCTCCGACGCTTAAAGTCGTAGTAGAAAACTTTCTAAAGAAAAATCTGGATGTATTCGCCTGGACGCACGCTAACATGGTAAGGATCGACTCCAAAGTTATGTGTCACACTTTCAACGTCAATTCTTCTTATCATCCGAAGCGTAAAAATGTCGACTGATGAATCCGGAAAAATACGACGCGTTGAAGGAAGAGGTTGACAAGTTAATTAAGAACGGTTTCATCAGGGAGGCTCATTATCCTAGATGGGTCTCGAATCTTGTCCTGGTGATCAAGCCTAACGGGAAGTGGAGAACGTATGTTGATTTCAGTGACCTAAACAAAGCATGCCAGAAAAATGGTTTCCCTCTCCCTCGAATAGATCAGCTGGTCGATGCTATTGCCGGGCATGAGTTGTTGAGCTTCATAGACGTCTACTCCGGTTATAACCAAATTCCCATACACCCGGCCGATGAAGATCACACATTGTTCATCACGGATAGAGACCTCTATTGCAACAAAGTAATGCCCTTTGACTTGAAGAATGCAGGGACAACATACCAAAAGCTGGTAAACAAAATGTTTACTGGGCAGATTGAGAAGACGATAGAGGTTTATGTTGATGACATGTTAGTAACAAGCACGAAGGCCAGGCAACACGTTGCACACTTAGGGGAGATGTTTGATGTGTTGAGAAGATATCGCATGAAGCTAAATCCCCTGAAGTGTGCTTTTGGGGTTGGATCAGGAAAATTTCTTGAGTTCATGGTCAGTAACAGAGGAATAGAGGCTAACCCAGAAAAAATAAAAACCTTGCAGGACATGAAGTCTCCCACCAAGCCAAATGAGGCTGACGGGGTGTATTGCCACTCTTAACAGATTCATATCTAAGGCGACGGACAAGTGTGTGCCCTTCCTCGACGCACTAAAGGGAAATAAACGGTTTGAATGGACGCCGCAATGTGAAGAGACCTTTCAAAAGCTGAAAGAGCATATGGGCAAACCCCCTATCCTGTCAAAATCCATCTCGGGCGAGGGACTAAGCCTATATCTCTCTGTTTCAATGCATGCCGTAAATTCAGTGTTGATTAGGGAAGAAGGAAGAATCCAGTTGCCGGTTTACTACATGAGTAAGAGGCTTCTGGACGCCGAGTCAAGATACACTGAAATGGAAAAATTAACCATCGCCTAAATGGTGGCCTCAAAAAAGCTTTGGCACTATTTTCAGGCACGCACAATACGAGTTTTGACAAATCACCCATTGAGGCAGGTATTGCAGAGACCCGAAACGTCGGGTCTGCTCCTAAACTAGTCAGTAGAGTTAAGCTAATTCGACATTGAGTACGTGTCGATGACCGCAATCAAGGGGCAGGCGTTGGTTGACTTTGTGGCTGAATTTTCCCATAAGCCGGAGATAGCCGAGGATGAAGGGACCAACAAAGAAATAGAGTGAAAACTCTATGTAGATGGAGCAGCAAATAAAACTGGATCAGGGGCGGGCGCCATGTTGATAAGTCCAGAGGGTTATAAATTACCTCAGCGGTACGGTTCAAATTCAAAACGTCGAACAATGAAGCATAATACGAGGCACTGATTGCAGGATTACGGTTGGCGAGTCACTTGAAGATTGAAAGCGGTTAAAGTATAAAACTATTGTTGGCTCACCTCCTAACAGCTTAAGCTTTTGGGATGGATTGGTAAACTAACATGGTATCAGAGCGGGAGGTCCTGACTTCAAACCCCCGTAATTGCACTCTTTATCCCCATTTAAATTGTTATCATGTGTTGGGTTTTTAATATATCTTGGACTTAAATATTCACGTGTTGAGCTTTCTAATTAATTTACCCATACGATTGCCCATTGTCCAGCCCACACGTGAGGGGGAGTGTTAAAGTATAAAACTATTGTTGGCCCACCTCCTAACAGCTTAAGCTTTTGGGATGAATTGGTAAACTAACAAAAGCTTTAACATTTTTAGTAACTCTCAGCTAGAAGTGAGAGAAGAGTATCAGGCACGCGGTGAGAGAATGGAGACATACTTGAGAAAGGTAAAGGAATAGCTCACAAAGTTTAAAAGTTATGAGATACTGCAGGTACGAAGAGCCGAAAAAGCAAGCGCCGACGCTTTGGCCAAGCTAGCGTCGTCAAAGGATTCGGATATGCTAGGGGTCGTCCCCATCGAAGAGCTGGAACGGCCATCAATTGATGAGAAAGCAGAAGAGGTCTTGACGACCCAAGGGACGAAAAATTGGATAACGTCAATCATCCAATACTTACTGGATGCGGCGCTACCCAACAACAAGGATGATGTCAGGAGAGTCAAATATAGAGCTGTCAGGTACTTATTGTATGATGACCTACTATACAGACGAGACTTCTCAACGCCCTTACAACGGTGCCTGGATAACAATAAGGCACAAGAGGTCCTCTGAGAGATCCATGGAGTGTGTGGTAATCATACTGGGAGGACAATCTTTAGCTCTAAAGGTTTTGAGACAGGGGTACTACTGGCCTACGCTTAAAAAAAACGTGTATCAATACGCTCGGCGTTGCGATAAGTGCCAACGATATGCCACGATTCCTAGAGCGCCCCTAGAAAACCTAATTTTCATTCTTAACCCCTAGCCTTTTGCTAAATGAGGAGTCGACCTGATCGGGCATTTCTAAAGGTTTTAAGGCAGGGGTACTATTGACCTACGCTTAAAAAAGACGTGTATCAATACGCTCGGCGTTGTAATAAGTGCGACGATATGCCGCGATTCCTAGAGCGCCCCCACAAAACCTAACTTCCATTCTTAGCCCCTGGCATTTTGTCAAATGGGGGGTCGACTTGATCGGGCCTTTGCACCTCGCACCACGAGACTTTAAATTTGTCATCGTCGCCGTGGACTACTACATTAAGTGGGCCGAGATGAAATCTCTTACTACAACCACAGAGATTGCCTGCACAAGCTTCATTTGGAGCAACATTGTATGCAGATTTGAGGTTCCGCATCCGATCGTGTCTGACAATGGTAAACAGTTTGACAATGCCGCGACGCGAAAATTTTACGACGATTTGGGCATTCAGAAAGACTTCTCAGCGGCCAGGTTGAAGCCGTCAACACAATCCTGAAATACACCCTGAAGAAAAAGCTTGATGACTTGAAGAGAAAATGGACTAAAGAACTCTCGAAAGTCTTATGGGCATATAGGACGACCAGTCGAACTACAACGGCGACACACCTTTCTCTATGACATACGGAGTCGAGGTATTGCTTCCTGTGAAAATTGAGATGCCGACATTAAGAACGGTCGCCTATGAAGACGACGTAAATGCCGAAGCAATGAACGGGAAACTTGATCTGTTGGAAGAAAAAATGCTCGACTCCCAACTTTGACTCGCCGCTTACCAACAAAGGACAACCCGATACTACAACAAGAAAGTCAAACGAAGAAGTTTCGCCCCGGGAGACTTGGTATTAAAAAGGGTCACTCAAAGCACTAAACCTAAAAGTACTGACCCTCTAAGCCCAACATGGGAGGAACCCTACCGCATAAGAGAAATGTTACGCCCAAGAACCTACATTTTGAAAAGCCTCGCCGGCAAGTAGATTCAACATCCATGGAATGCATAGTAACTAAAATTGTACTGCCAATAATGTATGAACTCATACACATTTTAGCTGTATTGCTTTGACATTTCGATAGAATAAATGAAAGCTTATTCATAACAAAACGTTTTCAAGGAGACCACGAAAAGATCGACCCCTTAACATGTCTGCCTAAAAATTAAGGTTTTCAGACAGACATGGGCAGGAGGGGTCTACGAACCACAAAAACAAAAAAAAAACAAAAAAACCATGTTAAACGTCGACTTTTCCAAGGAGAATAGATGATAACTTGGCATATTTTAAAGAGTCTACCAGTGTTAACCCTAAGGGGCATTTAAACACGTTAAACGTCTTCTCTAAGGAGAAGAGGCGATCACTTGGCAGATTTTAAAGAATCTACCGGTGTTAACCCTAAGGGGCATCTAAAACGTCGACCTCTCCAAGGAGAAGAAACGATCACTTGGCAGATTTTTTAAGGAATCTACTAAAGCAATAACCCTAAGGGGTATTTAAAACGCCGACATCTCTAAAGAGAAGAGGCAATGACTTGGCAGATTTTAAGAAATCTACTAAAATACAAGCCCTAAAGGGTACTAAAGACAGAGAGAAGATCAAAAAATAAAGGCAATAGTGTATTATATTAATAACGAAAATATACAAACTGGTGGGCTAAGAACCCATTGTCTCAAAAAAAAACAAAAACAAAAACAAAAATATACAAGGAGAAGGCTCTCAATCCTCGCCACCACCAGCTGAACCATCTCCATTGCTAGGCTGAGAAGAGCCATCGCCGTCGACAGGAGGAGGAGGAACATACAGGAAGCTTAAGTCCCCCTCGGAGTGATGCTGTTTGATCTACTCCACTATCTGTGCCCCGGCGGACTAAAGATCTTTGGTTCGGATTTCAATAAGCTCCTCAGAAGCCATGAACTCGTCGACTATTTCCTGGCGGCGAAGTCTTCCGAGTCCAGGTATTTCTCAGCCGCTGCGAGCTCGGCTTCTCTCTTCCCCCTCTCGTAGCCTTCAGTCTTCCCCTCAGAGAGGTACTTTTCCTTGGCCTCGGCCACCTCTGTGCGTTTGGTAGCCTCTTCGGCCTGAGCCTTTAATCGGTCCAGTTCCTCCTGAAAGCTCGCCAGTTTTGCCATGGCCACGTCCTTCTCCTCGGTAAGAGTCGAGCATTTGGACTTTTCAGCGTCGAGGAAAGATGTAAGGCCCGCCTCTATGCGGTCCATCTCGTTGCTACATTCCTCAACCTTGACCAAGTCTATAAGGTTGAGGACGGAGAGGTCAAGACCCTAAGAATAGAAAATCATAAGTTAAAAAATGAAAGGCGAGAATACATTAGATAGAAAATAAGTGGCCGGCGCTTACGTGGATCTAGAAGGATATTTGCTTGCGCTGACGGTCGACCAGAGATGATCGGGTGGCGGCAACCCAATGCTTGTAAAAAATTGACTCGTAAAGGGCCTGAAAAACTAAGGAAAAGCGAGAAGGAAGATCAAGCATCGCCTCAACCTAGGCGTTAGAGACATCCTGGACCTGGAAGTTTGGGTCCATAACCTTTGCCACTGGACGTAGGAGGCGATCCTTAGGTGGAGGAGGAACCTCGGCCACATCGGGAATGGGAACCACCGGCGTCCAAGTTCCCCCGGTCACCCGCACCTCCTCCTGGCAGACCCTCTTTGGCACGGATGTCCTTGACGTAGACCCAGAGGCACCTCAGAAGGCCTCTTCTTCGGGGCCGAAGAGGAAGTGCCAGCGTTGGCCTTCCCCTTTGACTTGAATCGACCGCTGGAGGTTTAGAGAAGCCATTTCTGCACACGAACAAAAGTTAGTAAAAAAACAAAAACAAGAAGAAAGAAGGGAAAAAAGGTGTCAACTTGGCATCATATCAAGTAGGAGGTCGAGTCCAAAAGATTTACTTTCTGCGTTGAGGTGAAAGAATTCTCGGGCGGCTTGGAGATTTGTAGGATCAGGAAGCGAAATCAGCAGCCTTGATTCTCTGAGGTTGGCTTCGGTTAGAAGAACATTAATGTGGCATTCGTTCTTGGGAATATCAAAGGCTGCAAGAACTCTCGCCCGCCTGTTTCCAATTAGCTTCGGCCAGTCGTGAGTGACTACACATTGAGGTAATTGTCAACGTTATAGAAAAGGAAGAGAAAAGAGATGAAAATTTTTTACTACACATCGTTCTCACTTAATCTCCCAAACGACGTTTGCACTCTCTGGCGTTGTGGCATACGGTCATCGGGGTGAAAATTAAAATGTCTCCTGACCATGAAAAACATGGGTTTCCAGCCGTGAGAAGAAGAGGGAATGCCCTGGATCAAGTTTTCTAAAACGGGCTTCGATCACCCATGACTACCCAAAAAGAACCACTCTTCGCACTTTGCAACATGGTTTAACTTATATATGTACAAAAACTCATCCAGGGGCAACTCCACATTGAACCGCTGGTTCCACAAAATCCACGCACCGGCGAAGCAATACCAAAAGTTCGACGCTAGTTGGGCAGGGGAGATGCCATGGTAATGACAAAAATCATTCACAAAGGAATGGACTGGTAATGTCATCCCTGCGGTAAAGGCCCGGGTATATACTGAAAGATACCCGGGAGATGGAAGGCTAGACCTAAAGTTCTCGTTCGGCTAGACCTAAAGGCCCGTGTCCTCGGCGCTGTCACGTCGGCAGTAAATGAAGGCCTGTCCGGGTCCCCACTCATGACGACTAAAATGGCGTCGACAAAGGAGGCGGCGACAACATGCAGTGTTCCCCCTTCCAGAGGAATTTCACTGCTGTCATCTCCTTCAACCATGCGGTCGATGCTGTTAGCATCGTCCCTTGGATCGGCCGCATAGTCGTCAACCTCCCTCAAGATGGAGTCATCGCCCGATGAAGAAGACGTCCACGAAGGTTTGGCGGCGGAAGGAGAGTCCAGCCTCACAGTGGATGAAGAAGGACACTCTCGACGATTAGATGGTTTGGGAGCCATTCTTCTAGTATAACAAAAAGAGAAGGATAATATGAGGAGCTAAGTTAAAATCCTAAGTCGAGAGGGTAAGGAGAAACAAGAAAACGACAATCGACCGCCAGTGGCTGGCGGAGGCATGCGAGTGCCGACGGCTCATCAAGCCGTCGATCATTCACAAGAAAAAAGAACGACAAACGTTCAAGTGGAACCCAGATTTTCCAGCCAAACACCCCGAACTCAGAACCTCAAACTCTCTACAATCGGCCAGAAACCGAAAAAACTAGCCTATAAGAGTCCAGATATACGCGAAGTAAGTTTCTAACTTCCGAATGTCTATTTCAAGCCTAAAGCATGCAACAATCCAGCAGGAACCAAGCAAGGAAAGCAGAAAATGCACAGAAAGAACTACACAAAAACGCGATTGCAATGAGAAGACTTACCGGAGGCTTGAAAGATGGTAAAATCTGAAGCTTGACTGGAGAGAACTTCGCAAAACACCGAAGAAAACGAGAGAAATGAAATGGAGGGTTCTGGGAAAATCTGGGCAGAGTAACAGCAGTTTTCAGATATTTGGATGGAAATGGCTTTGGTTTGAAACGGACTTATAAAGGGGAACAAACCCTCGACCCCTGGCCGTTGGATGGAATCCTAGTGAATCAAATCGCATGGGCGAACAATTAAGATCGAACGGTAGAGACAAGGTCGGGAGAATGGAAGGACGCGATCGGACGGTTCAGAAATCCCTATTCAAAATGGGAAACGTCAGCGAAATGATAAACTGAATCGACGTGACTGTTAGCCTTCCCAAGAAGCCACCTTAATGTCAGTCATTATTGCCTAGGGGTGCCAGACTGGCACCACCTGTGACAGGTCATCAAACGTGCAAAGGCTCCAAGCATGGGTTGTCTGTGAAGGTCGACGCCACCTGAGAGGTAACCTCGACCTGGGGGGCAAATGTTATAGGGTAAAACCTTAAACCCCACACGAGGCAATGGCTGGGCGCCACATGGCGCGATTAAAGCATAAAATAATCAAGACATAAAGATACGGGGTGGTAGTAGAGTGCACTTGATGAACGTCGTCACTTAACGGTCAAACAATCCCGCTAAAGGGGTCTGACTAGAAGGAACAAAGGCAACACCACGGAGACGAACGCTTCACTGGCCGTGAACGAAGATCGCTTCCCAAAAAGCTGAAGACGACGAACCCACCCACGTTCAGACTGAAGTACAACTGTACCAAGATTTGACGTGCATTAAATGCATGCAGAGTAGGTGGTGAAGCCGGTGGAGAAATTCAGGCAGACTGGCTAAAATCTCGGTAATCAGAGACTACTATTCCGAAGTATGGTGAAGATATCACGGGATTTGATTAGATAATTGATAATTGGCAGAAACGACGTGATGTATATATGCAGGAAGAATGGGCTGAGGGGGGTTCAGACTCTTGAACACCTCTTTCCCCAGAATTTGTGTTTTTCTACTTATAATAGTGAAAAACTCACAGTAAACGTAGCTCTATATTGGAGTGAACCACTATAAATCTTCTGTGTTGATTTTGTTTCTTTTCTTCTTATTTTACGTTTAGAGTCATTTAATCCGTGCACAAATTACAAAAACTTATTATTAATCTGTTGACCAGTTTTAACCGTCAACGCTATCCAAAAACTTTAATAGGCAAAGAGCCTCACACATTTCCTCAAACCACCAAACTACTCCACCGACACTCGAAGACAAATTAATATATATATATATATATATATGTAGACACACACACACATGAAAAATAAAACTATAAATTTGAAAATTAGAGAAAAAAAAAAAAAACAGAACAAAACAAAAAAACCTGCCTTGAAGTTTAACGGGAGGATAGATTTCAAGAGCTTGTAGCAGTCTAAGCTCCAATTCAACCTGAGACTGCTCCTAATTAACCAAAAAACAAAGAATTTTTTTTTAAAATTAATTAATTCAAGCGTAATTATACATACATGTGTGTGTGTGTGTGTATATATATATTTACATACACAGAGAGAGAAAGATAGACCTTGGGGAGAGAAGAAGCAGAAGAAGGAGGAGCTTTGCACGGAGAATGTGCGGACATTCCGTCTTGTTCCTCGTCTCTTGCTTTAGCACCACTCCCCATTTGTGTTTCGCATATAAAATAGATTCGTTTTCCTTCCTACTCTTTTTTTTCTCTTTTGCTTTTACTAGGAAAGTTCTCTGATTCTGTTGCCGTAAAATGTTTTCAGATAATTCCGGATTCAACAGGAATTTGGGGTCAATTTTCCTTCTGATTTTCCTCGCTAGGGTTTTTGCTCTTTGAATTCCAGAGGGACAGGATTGGGCTTTTTCTAAGCAGTCAATTTTAGGCTTGGGCTTTTATTACTCTGCCACCCCAAGTTTACAGATAATTAGGCCCACTGTTACTTTTACTTGCCACTATTTACGGGGTTAATAACACATATGGCCGAATTACAATCCTGGGATTGAAATATGGTTTAGGTTTGTAAATATTTCATACATGGTCTAATTTTATAATAATATTTAAATAACATTATAATTATTTTATTGACCTTATCGTGATATATGTATACTTTTTCTCACGTAATCAAGATGTTGTTCTTTTTTTTCCTCCGTTTTATGAGATACCTATCTTTTTCAAAAAAAGTCTCTCAAAAACAAAAAAAATTGAGATATCATTAAATCATAAATTAATCAATTTAAAACATATTCCTGACAATAGTAATATCTTTAAGTTTTAAAATTTTTTTACATAATCTGATTTCTTTAAATCTCTATCAATATAAACTTCTAACGAACTGTTAAGTTTTATAAAAAACCACATTGGATGATGAAAATATTAACATAAAGAGAAGGCATTTAATGTAATGACGACTTAAAAATTAACAATACAACTTTATCAACGTAATCAATGCAAGTATAGTAATTTTGAACAAAACCATCATTAAAAAACTAGTAACAAAAGGCTGTTTCATCAAGATAATTACAATATCATTAAATAAATGACAATTTAGTTATGAAATAGATAGAAAACGACTCTATTGCAAATGTTAGAGCGTATCAAGATTATATCATTACATGAAATAATTTAGATGAAAATTTGAAAAACATTTAAAACATATATGTTTAAACCAAACAAAAACAACACTCCAGCAAATGCTAGAGCATTTCATTAAGGTAAAGAATATATCATCATATACAACACATTAATACTTTTAATGACAATATCCAACATGAAGATTTTGAGGTAATATGTTTTTAGGGAGGTAATGTATTAAAGAAGATTGCAAGGAGTCAAAAAGAGATAACAATACATATCGCATATGATGCATAGATGAAATAGATTGTTAATTTAAATTTACAAAATTTGCAAAGAATACTGTTTTTCACATGCAAAAGTTTAATTTAAAATCTAAACGAATTAAGTGTAATTGAGTTATGTGAAGTATTTACCAATAAAAATACAACAAAATCAATTGAAAGGTAATTTTGGAGTGATGAAAGATATAATTCAAAAAAACCAGCCATATAAGTAAGTGGGATCTTCTCCAATACACCTCCCTTTTTGATACTACTGATAGTTCTTGTAAAAAAAACGTTTACTCCGCTTTAATTGGCTCTAAAATTGCGAGTATATTGTCTAATGATGCACAGACGCGTATCTTATAATGCCAAATGTAAACAACCACATGTACGTGGGCTATTCTTACGGCCTTACGTGGTGGGCCCCATATTTTTTAAATATTTGTAGATTGAAAAAAAAGTTTAATTAAAAATAAGGGAGATTTTTTAGTATACTACCAGTAGATCATGTTCTTTTAACTGTTAGATCTATAAATTTTTTGACTTTTACGTAATTTTATATAGATTTAACGAATAAAAAATTTAACCTATTAATATATTGACGTACCGAAAAAAATCTTAAAAATAAATAGAAAACAATACGGTCAAAAGAGATTCTTCTTCTTCTTTAAAGGTTAAGAGCTACGCCATGAATTCTCCAAAAAAAAAAAAAAAAAAGGAAAGGAACCATGAAATTGGACCCCAAAACTTTTAAAAACAAAGGCAAAGGAAATTCTTAATTCCTTATTGCAAATATATGTTAATTTACCAATTATTTCAAAAGTTTAAGCTATTAGGAGGTTGACCAATAATAGTTTTATACTTTAATATTCTCCCTCACGTATGGGCTGAACAATAGACAATCATGTGGGTAATTAATTGGAAAGCATGATGACAATTTAAATGGATGATAAAGAGTGTAATTACGGGAGTTTGAACTCATGACCTTACGTGTGGGCTGAATAATGGGCAATCGTGTGGGTAATAATTAATTGGAAAGCCTGATGACAATTTAAATTGAGGATAAATAGTACAATTACGAGGGTTTGAACTAATGACATCACGCTCTGATACTATGTTTACCAATCATGTTGAAACAAAGAGCAAAAAAAATGAAGAACAAAAATAACACAAAGATTTTAACGTGTTCGGCAATTTTATCTATGTCCACAGATCAAAAATACACTCATTTTCTCATTTTCTGATAATTTTACAAACAATTATACATGAGTATATATAAGGATGAATTCTAAGAATATAATCTATGAATCAATCAATCATGATAAATTAGGCTACCAATTAGGCAACTAATTAATCCCCCATAATTAACCCACAAAATATGTTTACACCTATATTACAACCAATCACTCTAAAAATGGAAAGGAGCATTAAGAACTAATTACACAATCAACTCAATATTCTGACACTCATTCTCAAATTGTGCATACCAACTTGGAAATAAAGCTTCAATGAGGAAACAAATCCTCTAAATTCAAAAACAATCATCGGATTCTAACATCAAGGTGGTGCAAATCT
>NW_010366773.1:0-306 GCF_000414095.1 Morus notabilis
TTGTGCATTATTGAGCATTTTATCATGAGATTAACTTTTCGTTAAAGTTAACCTTTCATTTCTCTTAGTTTGATCTCGACTTAACATTGATATATACTTTTTACAGAATAAAGTTCTACGATTACATAAGTCTTGTAGATACTTACCTAACATAGTATCTAGCATTCACATTGTATCTATCATTCAAAATTCTACTATATGCACAATCTTTGTGCAACATAGAAAAGCAAGCTTGTTTGTGACATAGCCATAGAAAAACTATTGTACTTACCAAAGTTTCGCTAACAACGCGTCCTTTGTCTCCCT
>NW_010366773.1:328-44826 GCF_000414095.1 Morus notabilis
TCGGCCCTATTGCATAAATTTTTCGATCGTTAGATTCAGAATTTAAGATCAATAATTACATTGAAATTTACTTTGGAAAGGTCTACAATCCTTATGTTTGGTATTCAATCTCAAACTATTTCCTATCTCAAGGATTTGCACTAAAATCGTGCAAATTACTCAGTCATGGGCCCAATTTTCAGTTTCGGTCCAAAACTATAAATTCTCGTTGTGTTCGGTTTCTAACCATCACCGATTATCGAAACATCTTTCTTTTCACACTTTAATCCCATATTCCTCTTGAAATCCAGTTTTAGTTCAAATTACTCGAACTAAATTTTGGCAGAGTTTCACCTTATTTTTCTCATTTCCTGAGTTTTTAATAACTCGTTCTAGTTCTGATTTCGGTACCTGGAGTCAAGATTTACATTCCTGAACACAGATTCTAACATAAAATTGAACAAAACATATGTTCTTTCTTAATCTAGGCTCACGGATTTTTGATAGAAATCCACCAAAAATTTATTCAATCGTCTTAACACTTACACCGTTAAACTCTGATTACGATACTCTACAAAACCTCAGTTTAAATTTTCACTTTAACAAAAGTTTTTCTGAGATGGGTTACTATTCATCTAAATCAAGAAAATATAGAATTCTCACGAAAACTCTAAAATCTTACCTCCAGAAGTTGAGGTTTTTCCGCTAGAACGCCTCAGGTTACGTTTCTATTGGATTGAATGGAAGAAATTTCAGTGAAACTGCTTGATTTTCACAACTCTCTGTCTTTTTTTTTTACGAATCTCCGGAATAGTAAGTAGTAGAATTTTGATGTAATTAAGAAAATGTTATGTAAAAACTTTATGTACGGAGTAAAATCTCCCGAAAAGTATAAAGTTGTAATACGAATATTTTTACAAAGAAAATTCGTAAATATCACTTATGAATAGTGAGATATCAGTTAAAAGTTAGAAATTTTAGCGGGTATATTTAAGTTATGAAAAACTGAAATATTTGGTATGTGACCAAATGACCAGCTGGAAGTACTAACGTACATGGAAAGGATCTTATATATATATATAACTTGGTTTTTCTCCTTTTCTTCTTAGTCGGCCACACTTAGGCAAATAAAACAAGGTGGCTTCTAATTCCTTCACTTCATGTTCTTAAGGCATACATGAATATAATAATAATATTTCTTAAGAAACGTACTTAAAAATAATCATTTATGTAATATATATATACATATATTACCTGAAACAAAATTTTTCCGAGTCAGTTTAAGCAGGAAACTGCTAAAAAAGAGTACCGCAAGGATACGCGTTTGGGGCAATTCTGAATCAATTAAAATGATAATTTCAGAAAAAGAAATTGACCAATGAGATACCCAAGAGAAATGAGTTGAATATGAGAAATTTGACTCAGGGTGCTCGGCAGTTTAGAAAAGCAGTATAGAACCTGTACCGGGTGTGAAATTATCAGTACCGGAAAGAAATTCGTTTTGAAAAACGGAAAGTTAGGTCTCGACAAGAAAAATGTGAGGAACATAGAACCACTCAAATTAAGGGTTAAACTTAAGTAGAACTAGTAAAATTAAATTATGGAAATTAAATTAATTTCTTTAATTTAATTTAGAAAGTAATATTAGATATTATTAGAAATAATATTATAATATTCATTAATGTCTTTGAAAGAGTCCCACGGAGACATTAGAAGCTACTTTTGTCTTCTTTACCTAAGTGTAGCCGACTAAGAAGAAATGGAGAAAAGCCAAGTTATATATATATATATATACATATATATATATAATCCTTTCCATGTACGTTAGTACGTTTTTTTTTTAAAAAAAAAAAAAGTAAAAACAAATGATTGTTACCGTGAGGTGGATTAAACCTCACATGCAGATATAACACTTGGCATTGATTTACGTTTGAGCTCATTCAATTTGGTGACTCACGTTAAGCTTGATAACTCAAGTTGTAAAAAAACAACACATAAGCTTACTAATGCGATTAATGTAAGGCATAGCAGAGATAAAGAAAAAAAAAGGAGAGACGTGAGAGAGTTACAAAGAAAGAAAAAAAATAAAGCAGAGAGAGAGATTCGTAAAAAAAAAAAGACAGAGAGTTGTGAAAAGATTTTCTTTATTACATCAAAATTCTACTACTTACTATTCCGGAAAGAATTTTAGTCAAATACTGGAATGTCCGGATTAGACCTAAATTTTTTTCCGGTCATTACAGGAGCTCTCGACGCGTACGACAAAAACGGGTCGCTTGAATGGTCGACCATGGTGTAACAATTGCCCCCCAACTTGGAATATTACGTCATGATGTTTCAAGCTATGGCAAGTCGAGAAATCCATATCTTCATTGGTAAGCTTGGCAGTTGCTTTTCCCAAATAGTACCATCATTACTGCTGATTTCTCTGGTTGTGGAGCAGTAATGTCGATCATGTTAGCAGGTGGCAGTCGAGAGTTGAATTTCAACTATTGGATCAAGTTTTATTTTGATAGATTCTCCACTTCATTCCCTCTTTGTTTTCCTGCATTAGCCCCGTAGAGACTGCCTTTCTTTTATACTTTCGTGCTAGCTCGTGATGATACCTACATGAGAATGGTTAGAAATAGAAGAATACGAACTAAGAAACTTACTTTTTGTTGTTTGCGTATTGTTCTGAATGCTTGACCCCAACCATTCTTTTCTCCTCGACCGCCAACATAAGAGTCTCTCACCAGATACATGTAAGTCTCGACCTTCTTCGATTTCCTTCTGCAAGCTTGGACCTTCCTGGTTTTCCCTTAGCTCTCTCTACTCCAAGTAGTTCCTCCTATTCACTTTCGCAGGCTTTTGTCCTCTCCCTCATCCTGATTGACATAGTCAAGGTCGAGGGTCGGAGCGATGAGATGGACCAAATCAGGACAAACCTGATGGTTGTCCTCGACGCGGAAAAACTCACCTCAAAGACCAACGCAAGGGAGAGGAATAAGGCCTTGTGGGAAGTATGATACCTTCTTGAGGAATTAGAGACTCAAAGCACAAGTGGAGGAGGCTAACAGAAGTGAAAGAGGCTGAGATCAAGTATCTGGACGAGGGAAGATTGAAGGGGGCAAGGGAGGCGCTAGAGCTCTAGAGCGTCGAACATTAGAGAGCATCATGATCTGCTAAACAGTTGAATGCTTTTTTCTTTTCACATTGGCATATCCTCTTTAGAGGCTCTATTGGCTATTTTTTTTTAGCCTCTCTTCCTTAGAGGCTCTATTAGCTATGCTTGTTCGCCTCTCGTCCTTGGAGGACTCGGTGTTGTAAGTTCTTTGAACTTATTTTTGCTGCTGAGCGTGGTCCATAGACCCCTTCTTGTCCCTCATGCCTAATTAAAACTAGTTTTTAGGCAAACATGTTATGTTTGGGGTCGACCTCTTTGAGGATTTGAAGGATAAACGTAGAGAAGCCGATGAGGCATGAACAAATTTTTGAATCTTATTAGTTCTGAATTCTTGGAGTCGTCCATCGCGGATGAGTCTCTCCATTTCATCTCTGAACGGTTGAGGCCTTCCGTTGTTTTCTTACCTCGGCTTCTGTGCTTCTAGCTGATTAAGAGTCAAAGCTTCAGGTTCATCCTCATTACCATTGTCGTAACGCTTTTGGCCTTCTTGCTTCTTAGAGGTAGACCACTTTTCTATTCCCTAACTTTTCTTTGATCGGCATTCGGGGTCATTGGCCTCGGCTTCTTCTTCATTGATAAATCCTTAAGCCCTTGCCAGGAACTCCCTAGATGTCTATGGTGGCCTCCGGTCGAGGTCTGTACTATATGGGATATCCTTCCTCATGCTGGCCAAGGCTCCCATTAGTGCTACCTCGTCTGTCATTCCCTTTGTGGCAGCTACCTGCTCGCCCCTGGTAGACCCTTGAAAGGTTATGCTTTGGCGGGATATACTTCTTGACTCCTATGAACTGAGTCAAGAAGGCATTCTTCAAATCGTCCCAACTCGTTACAGAGTTGGGCTTCAAGGATCTGAACCATCTCTTAGCAGAAGAGATGATTCCTGAATGCTCGGCACATGATCTCTTTAAGATATCTGTTGAGAACCATGTGTCCGGTGTAGACCTCCAAATGATCATCTGGATCACTCCTTCCGTCGTATAGTGGGATTGGGGGTGGCTTGTACTTGTCAGGTAGAGGGACCTGAATGATGTTCTCTGTGAAGGAATGGTCGTATGATGTATACATCTTAGCATCGACCTTTATTGCCTCAGCCACCTTTCTGACAACTTGTTCAAAGTTATATGTCGACTCCCTATTTACTTTTCGAGCCTGGCCATCTTCTCGGCCATGGCTTTATTCTCGGCCGCAAGCTCTTCTTCCCTGGTCCGTTGCACATCTCAGTTGCGTTGAGTGTTCAGCTACTCCCTCAGGTCTCCTCTGCGTACGGATGAAGATTTTACTGGAACCGCGTTCCTCCGGTTCACGTTCTCCTGCGGTCGAGGAGGTACCCCTCGGTCATTTGTTGTCTGGGCTGTGGCCCTCTCCAAGGCTCTCCTCTTGGCAGCTCGTTGCCTGCTCCCCACAGATCTATTCGACTTGGCTGGGCGGGGGTCATTGGCCCCACTATCACCGACTCCCTCGGCGTCGCCACGTCAGTCACCAATTACTTGGTTCCTGATGACGGCGTTCACCAGGTTCATCGGTGCATCCTCTAACGGCGGCATCGAATCTGGCCTTTGCTTCCGTCCGGCGAGGGCCGTGGCCATCCTCTCTATGGCCACAACTAATGTTTTGACCTGCCTTTGAACCAGGTCAAGGTGATCTGAGGGATTTCTAGTGGCCGGTGGGTTCACCCTGCAGTTGGCCCGTACTCCTACTAGTTCTTGGTTGTCGTTGGGTGGATTCGTCAGATTTCTCCTTCCAAGGATAGGATTCTGGCCCTCCTGGCTTTTCTCATTGGCCATCATGCTGCGAGTGTTTCTCAGAGGCATACTTACTGTTTTTTGCTGGATTCGATTTCTGGGTTTAGGCCCTTCCTCTAGCACCAATTGTTGACGGTAAAAATTAGTCAACTCAGAATTTTACCCCTCTGTGAACACTCGCGTATCTTCTCTCACCAGTTAATCAAGAAAATCATCACAAGAAAGCAAAGAACACAAATTTATAGTGGTTCGGCAGAAAACTCCTTGCCTACATCCACTTGTGGATGCACTAGCAATCTCAGAATTACAATCTCTTTGGAGTAGTAAAGTAGTCCGTACTTAATGAATCCAGATGGGCTCTATTTATAGGCATTTTACATATGAGAGACCTCCTCTACATTTTCTGAGGAGATCATCCCCTTTCCCTAGATTTTAGGATTTGGCAATTGTATTTCCATGATTTCAGCTTTCAGGTTAGGCCAACCACCCTTACCAGTTACCTGATTTCTTGACCTGAATCTTGGCAGTTGGTACAGTGTGTCTTTTCTTGAGTTGACGAGATGTTATCTTAATTTGATCTCCCGGTCTTATCTAATTGTTGACTCCTTGACGCAGAGGCTTCAAAGGGCTTTTGTGGACTTCTCGACTTCAATGACACAAAGGCCTCAAGAGGACCTTAAGCACTTCTCAACTTCAACACCTTGGCTCTAAGAGCGCTCCTAAACCTAGAGACATCTCCTTAACTATTAGTTCTCGACGTCAGGGATTTGTGCTGACTTTTAGAGCTCTCGACGCGTACGACAAAAGCGGGTCGCTTAAATGAGTTTTCAGAAAGAAAAAAGAAATGGGAGAAGAAAAAGTGGGGGTGGGACAGTGAGAGGACTGGGACAGACGAAGAAATGTCCAACAAAATGATCCGACGAATCCACTCAAGGACTACTCAGGTCAAGTGCCTATCCTACATTAACATTATTTTTGCTCAATTATGGTCCTACAATACATTGTTCAACGTCAATTTGAGTCCGATGATATGGGCATGACGGATCCACTCAAGGACCACACAGGTCAAGTGCCCCTCAAAATTTTTTAATTTTAAATTTGGTCTACATGTTTTGGTGTTATTTTTTTATGCATCCCACTTAAATATTTTGTGTTGAATATACGTCATTGCTGCTTTTTTTCCCTTTTATAAAACTCAAGCCATTTCTATTTGATTCATTTTCTCCCTACTTAAATTTGAGGAGATTTTCTGGTACATTTGACATATTGGTAGACTAAATTTTTCTAACCGGTAAATCTGCGTATTTTTTGACTTTTATGTGATTTTTCTAACCGATAGATTTACGTATTTTTTGACTTTTGGATGCATTAATGCTTCAAAGTAAGAGAACTACGGTGACAATAATTACAATTATAGGTGAATTAATTGGTGCACGTAGTGAAGGACCTGATTCCTAAAGAGATGAACAACAAATCTTCCGACATATATGTTGCTTAAGCTTCATAAGGAAGCATTTTGGGGTGGTATGAAGTTACCATATATTTAAGTATTATTATGAAGCCAAGGCATACTTGTCTTATTTCAGTTCAAGGTCCTTCTACGGCCAAATCTCAATTCGTGGAAAGCCTTCGATGGCTTCCTTATGAAAACATCCATTTTTATTTGGGTATAGACGGTATCTCTTTATTCTTCGTGATATTGACCACATTTCTGATCCCTATTTGCATTTCAGTGGGTTGGTCTGGTATGAGAAGTTATGGGGGGACAATGCCCCCCTAACCTAAGTGGGCCTACCGGCGAACCAACTGGTACTTGATCGGGCGGTTTGGTTTCGTGCAACGCCCTCGCAGCAGGAAGAGGCAGTTGTCATTTGAAAGGAAACACCCCTTGTATAGGGTTCTAAACCTTAAGGTATGTTAAGACACCCTGCAAATGTAGAAGCAACATGGAAGCAATATTTTGACAGGATGTATATCCAGACTTTGCAAAAGATCTAACAAGATTTCAGGTCGTTTGTTTCATACACTCAAGCTTAAATAATTGATCTGCTACAGTGTAAAACTCTCACATAAAATTTAACTCTTAAACGTAAGAATAAAAAATTATGAGTTTGAGTATACCTCCCAAACAGACCCGAAATGTTAGGTTAGTCTTGGTTTTAAATGGGATTTAATCCATTTGGAAGCTAGGGATGCTTTTAGTGTGTGACCTGTCGTCTTAGTTCTATACAAATATGCTTCCATCGAGGTTTACACGGAAGAGTCTCCTTTCATGCTGACTTTAAGATTTCCAGAGGCAATGGTCCTCAAAATTAAACGACATTGATGTTTTCTTGTACTGGCCTCTAATAGATTAACTAAAATTATTATGGGAATGAGGTGTTGAAGGAAAATTTTGAGTTAGAAGAGGGAGCAGAACATTTCACTATGCAGATTGTTTTGTTGTGGAAAGTTGATGATTTTCTAGTTTAATTCGGAAGGAAAGTAGTTACCGATGGAGCACGAAGGAGTATTAAGGTGACGATTGGTTCATGGGTTCAGAATTATGGTTCATATATCTGATTTTTGAAATTTAAATTTTTTATGAGAGAAAAACACTCTAACAAATCAAGAACTATGATCCTAAATCAGACCAGAACCCCCAAAACAAACGGAGCAGAAGTTTGTCCAATGTAGAATATACTGTTGGCTGCTGGGCTAACATAAGAAGGTATTTAAGCCTCTGCCACCAATGGTAACGTTATGTAGCAAAAGGAAAGGGAAGAGGGGCGTGGGTTGACATTGATTAGTTGGTGTACTAGTGAGTTTAAAGAACTATAATTAATCCAAAAATTTGTTGCCTTCATATATCTAATTCTAATCTAATTGTAAACTAAAATTAGAACTAAAACTTAGTAAGCAACAATTTTAAACTTTTTTTTTTTCTTTTCAAGATGGCATGAATTAAACTAAAATTTTATACTAAAATTACAATGCAACAATTTATTTACCTTCATATATATGATTGTATCTTATTTTTGGTGAACCGAACACCCTACACCGTTTAAAGTTCACCAAAAACTAGTCACTTAGTATAGTATTATGGTTGATTTTTGGTTTACTTTAGATTTCAAGTTTGAAATAATAATAATATGTGTAAAAATCAAAACTTGAGGTTATACAATTGAATTTTGTCCAAAAAAATATTATGTGGATGTGACAATTAGTAATTTTTAATAAAGAGCAAATAAGAGAAAAATAAAAATTCATAGTCTTGGGGCCGAGCTAAAGGAGACTTTGGGCCCGGTGGAAGTTGTTCCTATGCCTAAGGCAGCCAAGGCCCTTCATCCAATCTATATATAGAGAAGGTTCCATTTGATTTGCTGTTTTTCAGCTCTCGTACTAGAGAGCCAAAACAAAGGACTAAGTGGTGATCAGCCACAAAAAGCACGTCGGGTTGAATACTTGGATTTTTTTTTATGACAACAAATATTGACAAGTGTAACTTCTCCTCACTGCACGGTACGCACAGGAGGATTTTGGTGGTCGTATGCGCCTCAGAAGGTCAAGTCTAGCGAGAAAATAAATGCGAGAAGAAACATGGGAAGGTAATTGGATGGGGACATAAATAGAAAATTTCGCACGTGATGTGTTTGTCGACACGTAGAGTTGAGGATTATGATCCAACGATCACAGATTAAATGAACTTAACTAATCAGACTGTTATGTTTGAACTATTAATGATTGTAAGGTGTTGAATTTTTTTTTTTTTTTTTTTTTTTTTTTTTTTTTTTTTTTTGTAAATGAGATATTGAAATTCAAAGGAGGCCACATAATTTCCTATCTAAAATTCAGCGTTAAAATGTAATACATCGTTAACGTGCAAAGGTGCGTAAAACTTTAAACCGTATGGGGTTTAGATTTTTGTTTTAAATATTTTTCCTTTTTTCTTTTCGAGTGTTCTCACTGATGCAGTGAGCCTCAATGTTTAAATATTAACGCAAATCATGCAAGTACAAACAGAGTGTGGATATCTCCTCAATACCAGTTTTCGCTTTTCCTATTCTGAGTGAAAGTGCATCGAGAATCCAAGCAACTACGATTGAGTCGAAGGAAATTATACGATACATTAGTTTTATGATTCTACAATTTCTTATCTCGCTCATCATCTTGGTAGAAAATCAGAAACTATAATCTCGTTGACAAAATAACTATTAACAGCTATTATTTCTTGATGGCTAGTGTATCGACTAGTAATAAAGGCAGGTCGTTCAGGTTGAGAAAGACTCTGAGCTTCGCTTCTCACATCAGGTAGGCCTTAATAATACGTCTTCTTGAACGCACAATAACCCAATTTGGATGCATCTCAAAACTTCGTTTGAATGACATGAGTCTCCCAAACATGGACCCACTAAATCCAATGCTTTCCCTTCATTCCATAACTGCCATGCCTGTATGATGATCAAGCACCATATATAAAATATATAATGAGATTGATTACTATTTAAATGAAAAACGAATTTGTGACGTCTGTATTTGTTTAAGCCACTAAATCTTACATATGCTACCAGGCTAAGCGCACAATCTGTTATGTGAAAGCTAGTGTTCCTCCTCCCACTTAGAATCTCAAGCAAGAGCACTCCAAAACTAAAAACATCAGACTTTATGGAATACAATCCTTCCATAGCATATTCTGGGGCCATGTAACCACTTATATTGCAGAAGAAAAACATAAAAGGTGATAAGACATATATTATTAGAATTCCATAAAAGGTGAGGGCAATCCTCTCCTAACAAGCCGATTTTGTTAGGTTGAGTTAGGCCCAATATCCTTTGATTTCTGTAAAATGGTATCAGAGCAGACACAGTTTTACAATGTTGGGTCCCCCAATATCGACTTATATGCAGCAGTTTGGCATGGTCCACGCTATGCGTGAGGGGGCGTATTAGAATCTCACATTGGCTGGGGATATTAGCATGATCCACTTAATAAGGTGAGAGCAATCCTCCCCTAACAAGTCGGTTTTGTTAGGTTGAGTTAGGCCCAATATCCTTTGATTTCTGTAAAATAACATATTAGATAAAAGTTAAAACTATTTTGAAGCACATTATTATAAGTAGTTTGAAAATTCAAAACTTACTAAGTTCCAACAATTCTTCTAGTGTTTCCTTGAGTTTGGTCTACTCCAAACATCTTGGCCATGCCGAAATCTGATACTTTCAGATTCATTATTTATCGAGCAAGATATTGCTTGCTTTGAGATCACGGTGTATGATTGTTAGCCGAGAATCCTCATGCAAATATAGAATTCCTCGAGCAATTCCTTCAATTATGTTGCATCTTGCCGACCAATTCAATTGACCTTGTTTTTTTGGATCTGCATATCAGGCAGAGAGAACATATGTAAGAAGCATGATATAACAACAAAGAGCATAGGTTTATTGCATACATATCTATTTCATTCTCCATGAAAAAGATATGTAGCAATATCATGCGATTGGAAGATAGAACATTGTTCTCCTCATTTAATCAAAGACGTGTTTAGATATGCATAAACCGAACAAAAAATAATCAAGGCTTTTGTTGGGCACGTATTCATAGACAAGTATGCTTTCATCTCCATCCAAGCAAAATCCCAAAAGCCTTACGAGATTTCTGTGTTGAAGTTTTGCCACTAACACAACCTCATTCTTAAACTCCAATGCACCTTGTCCAGAGCTCTTGGATAACCTTTTGACAGCTATTTCTCGTCCATTTGGAAGCGTTCCCTAAAACTGTATACATATATAATCATAATTACATAATTAGCTTAATTTTGATTATTGACAGTCCTTCGACTTTGAATATCGTGATATTTTGGATTTTGAATTTTTTATTTTACCAGGCTACTTCCTAAATTTTTATTTTGAATAGTTTTGGTCTCTGTACCGCTAAATTTTGAGAACGGATTTCTGAAATATAATATAGATAATGTGAAATATAATATAGATAATTCACAAAGCTATCGAATATAGTTGAAAATTTTACTTAAATAGTTAAATTAATTACAAAATGTTATAATATTATTCAATGAGTTGTAACAGTAGTGAAGAGGACATTTTGCACATAATAAAACTATTTCTATAAATTTTCAAGCTAAATATTATGTAATAAACACATGAATTAACAGTGCCAATAGCCCATTTTGCTCTGTGTGTGTGTGTGTGTGTGAATGAAAGCAACATCTTATGATATGTACCTTATAAACTTCACCAAATCCGCCTTTACCTAACATGTTATAATCAGAAAACTTGGTTGTGGCAGTTTCGATACTTTTAAAATTAAACTGCAAGGAGTCTTTCATAGTGATATCATTGGCAGCTGCAATTCAAGCCGAGTATTTTATTAATGACCAGTGTTACAGAAAATATTATAACACTCCTTGTAACACCTATGTAAAAACAGATCTTATAACAGTTTTATTATGTATTATCTATAAATTAATTAAAAGACTAGACAAGAAAGGAGAAATTACTAGCAAGCGATCGATATCAAAGTGAATAACAATATGTTGATAGAAATTTCAAGTGTTCTGAATGAACGGGACTCTATAGTTGCTAGAACGTCAAGGGAAAGGAAGAGGAAAGATCATCTCAGCCCTTCTGTAGATTAAGCAGTTGGAAAAGTCATCTAGTCAGACTGGAAAGAGTCATAAGCATGCAGTCTAGGTTGTTCTTCTGGAGTGTAACTTGAGTGTAGTTTTTGAGTTATAACTTGAGTTGAAGTTGGAACTTCAATAAAGCTGAGTAAAATTAAATAAAGTTGAAACTTAAAAGAACGTGAACTTGAATAAAATTGAAACTTGAGTTATCTTTTTTTGAGTTTTTTGGACAAAAGAACATGAAGTCTCTAAGCTCTATCCTAAATTAACAAAAGTCAAATTTGTTTTTGGCCGACTATATATCTCTTTCGTTTCATTCATTTCATAGGAACGTTCAAATAGAGAATCAAAATTTCAGGCAAATTAGTTGTCTTCAATAGACAGCGGAAAGTTTAATTTCGTTAAAGACAAGTATGCTTTCATCTCCATCCAAGCAAAATCCCAAAAGCCTTACGAGATTTCTGTGTTGAAGTTTTGCCACTAACACAACCTCATTCTTAAACTCCAATGCACCTTGTCCAGAGCTCTTGGATAACCTTTTGACAGCTATTTCTCGTCCATTTGGAAGCGTTCCCTAAAACTGTATACATATATAATCATAATTACATAATTAGCTTAATTTTGATTATTGACAGTCCTTCGACTTTGAATATCGTGATATTTTGGATTTTGAATTTTTTATTTTACCAGGCTACTTCCTAAATTTTTATTTTGAATAGTTTTGGTCTCTGTACCGCTAAATTTTGAGAACGGATTTCTGAAATATAATATAGATAATGTGAAATATAATATAGATAATTCACAAAGCTATCGAATATAGTTGAAAATTTTACTTAAATAGTTAAATTAATTACAAAATGTTATAATATTATTCAATGAGTTGTAACAGTAGTGAAGAGGACATTTTGCACATAATATTACTATTTCTATAAATTTTCAAGTTATATATTATGTAATAAACACATGAATTAACAGTGCCACTAGCCCATTTTGCTCTGTGTGTGTGTGTGTGTGTGAATGAAAGCAACATCTTATGATATGTACCTTATAAACTTCACCAAATCCGCCTTTACCTAACATGTTATAATCAGAAAACTTGGTTGTGGCAGTTTCGATACTTTTAAAATTAAACTGCAAGGAGTCTTTCATAGTGATATCATTGGCAGCTGCAATTCAAGCCGAGTATTTTATTAATGACCAGTGTTACAGAAAATATTATAACACTCCTTGTAACACCTATGTAAAAACAGATCTTATAACAGTTTTATTATGTATTATCTATAAATTAATTAAAAGACTAGACAAGAAAGGAGAAATTACTAGCAAGCGATCGATATCAAAGTGAATAACAATATGTTGATAGAAATTTCAAGTGTTCTGAATGAACGGGACTCTATAGTTGCTAGAACGTCAAGGGAAAGGAAGAGGAAAGATCATCTCAGCCCTTCTGTAGATTAAGCAGTTGGAAAAGTCATCTAGTCAGACTGGAAAGAGTCATAAGCATGCAGTCTAGGTTGTTCTTCTGGAGTGTAACTTGAGTGTAGTTTTTGAGTTATAACTTGAGTTGAAGTTGGAACTTCAATAAAGCTGAGTAAAATTAAATAAAGTTGAAACTTAAAAGAACGTGAACTTGAATAAAATTGAAACTTGAGTTATCTTTTTTTGAGTTTTTTGGACAAAAGAACATGAAGTCTCTAAGCTCTATCCTAAATTAACAAAAGTCAAATTTGTTTTTGGCCGACTATATATCTCTTTCGTTTCATTCATTTCATAGGAACGTTCAAATAGAGAATCAAAATTTCAGGCAAATTAGTTGTCTTCAATAGACAGCGGAAAGTTTAATTTCGTTAAAGAGAGAGAAAAAAAAAAAAAAAAAAAAAAAAGGAATGCAAGAATATCAAACTCGCGCTCAATCATTTACCAGTGTTATTTTTTCTTCATTTTCAGTTCACCTTGCTTTCCTTTCTTTTCTTGTTTTTTTGGCCCAATTAGGGTTAATGAGGTTTTTGGTAATTAAAGATAGCTTGTGGACTTGTGGTTGGTATTTTCAAAAATTAGAGCAAATAACATTTTTTTTAAAACTTATTGAAGAAAATACAATATTTTGGGAATTAAAGATAGCTTGTGGTAATTTACTAAAGCACGATAAGTTCAGGGACAATTGTGCTAAAGCCTTTTTTTTTTAATCAAAATTACTTCATGCTCTACATTTTTTAAGTGACTGGGTTTTTTGTAATTTTCTTTTTTATAAAGAAAACAGTATTTTTGGAACAGAATCGAACTCCCTATGTTAAGTATTCTCAGTAGTATGGTGCGAGTAAACTGAGGTAACCTTAACCATAATGTTTAACAATTTTTTAGTGCCATAATCATTAATATCCCCAATTATTTTTTTTTGTGAAATGCGGGTTTCACAGTATTGATTTTTTAGTGTCATAATTACAAAATCATCCCCAGTATTTTAGCCAAATGAAGATTTTCACCTAAATAGTGTTGGAAGAGAAAAAAAGTATTCCTTATTTTACAAATCACAAAAAAAAAAAAAAAAAAAAAAAAAAAAAAACCACCCCCCTTACTTTGTATACAAAAAATTATTTTTCAAAGTGCCAACATTAGTTTTAATCTAAGCAAAAGAGTAGTCATGAGAATAAAATTTATTGTCTCGGTGCTCATCTTGGGAGAAAATCAGAAACTGACATCTCATTGACAGTACAACTATTAACAGCTATTATTTCATGGTGGCTAGTATATCTGCCGGTAATAAAGGCTGGTCGTTCAGGTTGGGAAAGACTTTGAGATTCAGTTTTCAGCATTAGAACAATTGATGACATGATAGGCCTTAATAATGGGTCTTCTTGAACGCATAATAATCCAATTTGGATGTATCTCAAAACTTCATTTGGATGACAATCTGATCTCAAACATGGATCCACCAAGTCCAACGCTATCCCTTCATTCCATAACTGCCACGCCTGTACCATATGTAAAATATGTAAGGAGGTTGATTAATGTTTAACTGAAAACCCAATTTGTGACGACCATTTATTGGTTTAAGCTACAAAACCTTACATGTGCTACAAGGCTTATCGCAGAATCTGTTATTTGAAAGCTAGTGTTCTTTCTCCCACTTAGAATCTCAAGCAAGAGCACTCCAAAACTAAAAACATCCGACTTTACAGAATATAATCCTTCCATTGCATATTCCGGAGCCATGTAACCACTTTAATCACAAGCAGAATATAAACATGTTATTATCAAAAAATAATAAATAAAAGTAAACAAAATTAGTATCGTGTGCACGATGCATGGCATTCGTTTCTATGCATTTCCTATGTCAATATAAGTTGTTAATTTTTGCCAAAAGTGCTTATGTTACAGAAATAATAATTGTAATTTGCATATGAACCATATCATGAAGTATTTGCAAACGGAAAATTTATTCTTTTGAAGTATTGTATAGAGAGTTAAACCGAAACTTACTAAGTTCCAACGACACTTTTAGTGTTTCCTTGAGGTTCGTTTTCTCCAAACATTTTTGCCATGCCAAAATCCGATACTTTCGGATTCATATTTTTATCTAACAAGATGTTGCTTGCTTTGAGATCACGATGTATAATCCTTAGCCTGGAATCCTCATGCAGATATAAAATTCCCCGAACAATTCCTTCGATTATGTTACATCTTGTTGACCATTTCATCTGACCTTTTTTTTCTGCATCTGCACATTGAAAGGACACATATATCTTAATAGCAAAAAAAAAAAAAAAAAAGTAGTACTCTTGTTACACACACTCGCACATCATTCCGTTCGAAGGATAATTAGTCTATGCATCATCAGTCCAATTAGAAAATGGTAATTAGTAGAAACAATCTTCTCCTCAACTAGAAAATGTGTTTAGACACACGAACCGAATAGAAAATAATCAAGGCTTTTGTTGGGCACGTATTCATAGACAAGTATCTTTTCATCTCCTTCCAAGCAAAATCCCAAAAGCCTCACAAGATTTCTGTGTTGAAGCTTGGCTACCAGTACAACCTCATTCTTAAATTCGGTTGCACCTTGTCCAGAGCTTTTGGATAACCTCTTGACAGCTATTTCTCGTCCATCTTGAAGCTTTCCCTGATCAAAATATATAGCTTATAAAATCACTTCATTTTTCTTTAGGCTTGACATACACATACATGTGAAAGGGAACGACATTTGCCCATGTACGACGTACCTTGTAAACTTTACCAAATCCACCTTCTCCTAACACGTTATCATCAGAAAACTTGCTTGTGGCGGTTTCGATAGTTTTAAAATCGAACTGCAAGGACATATATATATATATATATTGTGAAAACATCACACACCTGTAGAACGTATAATTAAAATGATAAAATAATCACGTATGATTCAATATATAACAAACTAGTTTAAGAAGTTCTCTTCACCATTGTCTTGCTCAATTTGAGCATTGTGCTTCTTTCTGGCTCTTATGCGAAAGTAGTAACCTGTGGCAACTAGCAATGCAGTGACAAGAACGGGGACTACACTGGCAACAATAATGATCACCGACGATACTCTTTTCTTTCCTGCTTACAGTTTAGCTAGAATTAACATATAACATGACATCGTTCTCGTAAAGAGCAAGATAAAAATCTCTCTCAGATAAACAAATGCATAAAAGAAAGAAACGAAAACACATGACAAGATGATGGACAACTAGATCACAATGTACATCTAAACGTTAATTCAAACTACAATTTAAACCATACAGTTTGAATTTTTTAGTTCAAATAAAAAAGTTCAAATCAACAAATTTAATTCAAACCAGCGAACTAAATAGGAGCTTAAATTTTAGCTTCTTAAATTCAACGGTTCAAACTATTTTTAAATAGTAAAAAGATGCCAACTCTCACTGTTTTTCACCTCAGCCAAATACAAATTTCAATTTTATTTACTATTCAGATTAAAATTCTAATTGCACATTCAAACTCCAATTTAAACCACACAATTAAAAATTTTCTATTCCAATAAAGAAAATTTGAACTAGTGAATCAAACATGAGCATAATTGTTCAAATTATGTAAGAAGAAAAAGTAGTAAATAACATATTTATGAAACTCAGTTAAATAAATAGCATATTTTAAAATTATTTGAATTCATTCATCGTTTAAATAGTTCATTTACCCAATTACGGTTAATCTTTACCACATAAGTTATTTTTTTACATGTTCTAAATAAATTATTTACATAGTAAATGATTCTTTTAGCATGTAAACTACTGTTTAATTTAAATAATTTTAAAATCTGTTATTTACTTAATTTAATTTTAAAAATTTGTTATTTGCTACAATTTTTTTTTTTTCCAAAAAAACAAACTACGTACCTTTCGACCTCCCTACGAAACCTGGCGGTACCTGAAGGGTCATATTTACGGGCGGTGCCGCACTAGGTGTCACAGACGTTGCGGAAACGGTGTAGAAGGGGTAGACTTCGTACCTAATATGACAACTGGGGAACGGAACTCTTCCCCCTAACTTCCCATCGCAGCACACGGGAAGTCTTCCTATGGCTTCCGTTAGACACGTACCACAGTCCTCACCCGACAGGTCCGGCGTGCACTGCGCCAAGTTGAACAGAGTCTGGAACCCATTTAAGTTTGCATCTCTCGTTGCGAACTTCTTTTCCCCGAGCCCACCTCTCGCAGCCTCCACAGCCGCCTCCTTCATGGTGTTGTTCAGCACCCGGGTAAACCGGTTTTTATCAGTGACGTTCGCCGTGTTCAAAAGATATACGCCGGGCCTTGTAGCCACGGTGCCCAAGAAGGAGGGGTAGTCGGAATACTGCAGCTGGCACTGGTCGTACCATATCATGGCCTTTCTGATGACCCCCGGGCAGCGCTCCTTGACATCCTTGATGGCGAACCTCATGCAGTCGTGGCAGTAGGTGACGTTGACGTCTCCACGGCAGAAAACTTGCGCGTAAAGGGCGTCAGAGAGGTCTCCGGCAGCGATGGTCGTGTTTTTCTGGAATTCGTGGGACGCGAAGGCTGAGAGCGAAGCGAAAAGGGTGTTGCGATTGGATAGATAGACGCTGTTTGAGGTGGCATTGGTCTTGTTTTCGCAAAAATGGTATAGATACGTAGGCTCGTAAGTAATGGCTCCAACGTTAATCAGCCCGATTGATATAATAAGCAAAGATGGAATTAACATAATCATAGGGGAGGGAGTGTTGATGGAAAACATTTTTCTTTTAAGATTATGGCGTAGGAGCCAGATAGAAACCAGTTTTCCGACTAAATCGGACAGAGAAAGGACGAACGTCCAAGTTTCCCTGAGTGGGACACAACCAAAACCAAAGAAGCTAGGAAACTCTCAGAGCAAATTGTATTGATAATCAGGGTAATGGTTCTCATCTGAACGACAAAACCTGCCTTATAAGGCTACAAAGCAAACGACAAGACAGATAGCAAATAGCAAGGCCAAACGACAGCTAACATAAGCGAATAAAATAAAAGATAGAATAAATGACAAGTAGTATAAGTAAATATAATAAGGGAAGCGACGATGAGCTGCTGCATCAGATTAGTTGTGAGAAGTTCGGGATTATGATATTCTTGACCCCATAATAAAAGAGAATCCCCCAGGCAGTTGGCGCAGATAGATGACGGTCAATGTAGATCAAGTGCCTGTTGTGAAGTTTCTTGATCTAGTTATCCAAAAGAAACACTTGCAATGGAATTTTCCGCATAGGACGAAAAGCATGCAGGGCAAGGATGGGATAGTCGGTTAGACGTCCAAACCTAATTAATATTCTTGAAATGTATTCACAACGTTATAAATGATTACAGAAAAGAAAGTAAATATGGGCCGGGTCCAACGTTGGCCATGACCTATGGTGGTGACTTTGGCAATTAGAACTGTGGGTTTCACATTGTGTACTCTATTAACAGGTCTTTTTTGCTTTCTGTTTCATTTATTGTAGAAGCCTCTGTTAACATGTCTTGCAATCATCCATTAGGCGACTCCAATTATCGGAGAAATATGCTGTGTATTTTGGAGGTAACTTAACAATCTCCCACAACTAGAGGTTTTATCGAATATTTATGATCCATAAATATCTTGTGTAAAAAGTTATGATAAAATTTTGGGAAAATTTTGATAAACATCATGATCAAATATTGGTAAAAATATTGATTTTAGTCAAGTTATAGTGTATGTTCTTTATATAGAAATTTGAGAAATATCATAAAATTAGAAAAAAAGAAATTTGTACAAATTGGCAGTCAAATGTATTTTTTTTTTTTTCATTTTTTCAATATACACATTATATATTAGCATGTCGTGCTATCAATATTACTTGAATCATGATGAAATCTCAGTTTGAGACTTAAAAAACTCTCTTTTGATATTGAGATTTTTATTTAAAATGCATATAAAGCTTGTACGTTAACATGTTTATTCTTTTTTCAATTTTCATCATGTCCTAAATAATAAGTATAACAAAAGAAATATCAAGTTTTAGAAGAAATATCAATTTTCTTGTTATGGAAAAGGAAAAGTATGGTCGCTCTGTCTTTCGGCACTATATCAGCAATGTCATTTATTTTGGCACTGTATCAGCAATATTGTTTACTACTAGCAATCACTGGGGTTAAGAACTGGAAGATACACTAGAAGCAGTTGTAAGACCAGTTACAGAGCGGTAATTGAAGACTGATTGATTGGTATCACACTAGGCACACAAAATGCAGGCTGACTTGGTTGAGGAAGAGAAACCAATCCACTTTCCAAGAGTACTACCACAGACGACATTGTGGGCCTATCCGCTGGATCTTCCTGAACACACAAAAGCCCAATGTGCATACTTCTTAGGGAGAAAGAGGGAAATAGGCCAAAACTTGAGATGAATTAAAATTAATAGGCCAATAGTTTACATAAGTTAATAAATAGGCCAAATTACTGTTTTCGTCCATAACTTCTCTGGTTATGAACCTGTTAGGTCCGTTTTTATCCTGGTGTCACAAGTGGTGTTGCAACACTTTACTGTAACACTTTTTGTGACAGAAAATCTAAAATTAAACCCGCAAAACAGTAAAGCAGGAAACTAATGCAGAAACGTAAAGGGCACCAAAAAAATGATATCGCAATTCGGTGCGCACACCTACTCTGCGGGGCCACACCCAGACAATGAACAATCCACTAAGTTCAAAGGATTACAAACACCAATCGGACTTATACACCCAAAGACTCCCTCCTTGACGTTGTCGCCGCCGTGTCGAATCTCCTTAATGGCCTTGTCCAGCGAGCAGCACTCGTCTTCAAAACTGCACGGCGAAATCCCTTCGACTGGCAGGGCGCTTTCTCCCGAAAGCTTCTAATCCTTCTCCCAAAGGACGATCTTCAATCAACACATAAAGGCTCACTCTCTCATATACTTTTTCTGAATATTTCTTCTATAAAAACCATGCCCCAAATGTATCTTTTGATTACCCAATACTTTTTTCAAGGGGCCCAAAAACTCATGTATGCCACTTATGTATATATAGCAAAGTTGCTCATGTGCCTATCCAGATTTTTCTGTTTTCAGCCCTGTGTCCCCACACAACTTTCTCCTCAAGCTTGAAGATTTGCCAGCCATTAATTCCCCCAAAAGTCCACTCTTCATTTTCAGCAATCAAATCCTTTGATTTGTAGTCCATAAACATGACAACAAGACTTTCCTTAAGAGGTCTACCAAATTAAAATGTCAACCAATCTTACAATTAATTTGCCAAAAATAAGCCAATATAAAATGCACTAACAATCTCTCCCTTTGGCTATTTTTGGCAAAACTAACATTACTAACAAAAAGATCCTATTACAAGATAAAAGATAAAATCCAACTAAGCGAATTAACAGTTCTCCCCCTTTTTGAGAAAATACAGCCAAAGTTAAAAATAATACTAAAAGAAAAACCTTTTAGAAGATGTTGTCGCAGAAAGTGTTGCAACACATGATATAACACTTTTCTGTAGATCATCTTTTAGGGTCATTGATCTCTGCAAAATGCTCCCCCTGAGTCCTCTATGAGTCTTACTCCCCCTGAATATAATATTCTTCCAGAAATGGTTGACATTGCCAAAGTTTGGCTTTTTTCCTTCTTGTTGAACTTCTTAGTGCCATCAAGTAGTGAAGAGTGTGAAACCGAACCTCCTTCTTTCAAAAAATCCATTCCTGGTACAACAGACCAACTCCCAAAATCAACTACCAAAATCTCACCAAACAAAGGGTTAGTGAACTGCTCTGATACCAATTGTTAGGTCCGTTTTTATCCCGGTGTCACAAGTGGTGTTACAATACTTTACTGTAACACTTTTTGTAACAGAAAATCTAAAATTAAACCAGCAAAATAGTAAAGCAGGAAACTAATACAGAAACGTAAAGGACACCAAAAAAATGATATCGCAGTTCGGTGCGCACACCTACTCTGCGGGGCTCGCCTAGACAATGAACAATCCACTAAGTTCAAAGGATTACAAACACCAATCGGACTTATACA
Source organism: Morus notabilis (assembly GCF_000414095.1). Classification (NCBI taxonomy): domain Eukaryota; kingdom Viridiplantae; phylum Streptophyta; class Magnoliopsida; order Rosales; family Moraceae; genus Morus; species Morus notabilis. The sequence goes on from NW_010366773.1 coordinate 21,362, forward strand.
CCCAAAGACTCCCTCCTTGACGTTGTCGCTGCCGTGTCGAATCTCCTTAATGGCCTTGTCCAGCGAGCACCACTCGTCTTCAAAACTGCACGGTGAAATCCCTTCGACTGGCAGTGCGCTTTCTCCTGAAAGCTTCTAATCCTTCTCCCGAAGGACGATCTTCAATCAACACATAAATGCAAACTCTCTCATAGACTTTTTCTGAATATTTCTTCTATAAAAACCATGCCCCAAATGTATCTTTTGATTACCCAATATTTTTTTCAAGGGGCCCAAAAACTCACGTATGCCACTTATGTATATATAGCAAAGTTGCTCATGTGCCTATCTAGATTTTTCTGTTTTCAACCCTGTGTCCCCACACAACTTTCTCCTCAAGCTTGAAGATTTGCCAGCCATTAATTCCCCTAAAAGTCCACTCTTCATTTTCAGCAATCAAATCATTTGATTTGTAGTCCATAAACATGACAACAAGACTTTCCTTAAGAGGTCTACCAAATTAAAATGTCAACCAATCTTACAATTAATTTGCCAAAAATAAGCCAATATAAAATGCACTAACAGAACCAAAACTTGACAAGTTATTGTCCATAATTCACGGTTTTTGTCCATAACTTATCTGGTTATGAACCATAACTTGCTAAGTTTGTCCATAACTTTTCTGGTTATGAACCATAACTTGACAAGTTATGGCCTATTAATTTCTATAACTAAAAATTGGCCTATATACTTCTTTAAGCTTTTCATATTGGCCTATTTTCTACTATTTCCCTACTTCTTCTTATGACTTCCTCAATCGAGCATGTTTCCTTCATCAAAGGGTCCACAAATTCCAGCTCTTTTCCTTCCTTCCACAATTGCCACGCCTGTCATGATATTGATCAAAAGGATATATTACATTCTTAATCTACATATTTGAATTTACAGCTCAATCATAATGTACAATACCAATTCAGTTAATGAAGAACATACATATCTGATGCTATTATTCCTCTTTCCGCTAATGATTTTGAGTAATATCACGCCGAAACTAAAAATGTCTGATTTTGTGGAGAATATTCCCTCCATTACATACGCTGGAGTCATGTATCCGCTATTTACATACATGGTTTCTTAACTTTAATAGGAACAACACGTGAATGCAAAAGACAGGTAAAAAAATAAAAATAAAAATTTTAGTATTTAGGAAGAACAACTTTTCTGATCTTTCCTGTATTCTGGTCCTCACAGAAAATTCTTGCCAAACCGATTGCCACCATGTCGTTGTACTTCACTATAAATCCCTATGTACTATCTTTAGTTTGGTATCTTCGTGAAGATAAAGAAGCCCTCTAGCAATTTCACTGATAATGTTATGCCGCGTCTTCCAATCAAGCAGTGAACGTTTTTTCTGAATCTAAAATCAGTCAGAATTTTGAATTTGAAATCATTTTTTCTGAATCTAAAATCAGTCAGAATTTTGAATTTGAAATCAGTTAGAATTCTAAATCTGAATCTGAACGGTTAATAATTAAAGGTCATTCTATTCACACACCCTTTTTTATTCTTCACTCCCCTTTTAATTATAATTTCTTATTAGAAAAGATTCTTATGTAAAATGACAAAAGAACGAGTAAAATAGACTTTATTATATAATTAAATTTTATTATAAAAAATAATGATATTTTTTTTTTCCCCTTCACACACTCCACGTGATATTCTCAAATTACAAACAATTGCTATTTTGAAATCTATGATAAAACTTTATTTTTTAGAGCTCAATAGCTATTCCAAAAAATTACATAGAGGTATATTACATTTTCCTTTCATTTGTTTTATGGCGATTATTCTTTTGCCTTTTTTTCCTCTGTTTTGTGTTAATGTTTTTTATTTTTCTAATTATTTCATTTTTGAAAGGACAAATTATTTTTTTTTTAATTTTTTTGTTCGTTTCTTATAAAGTATAATTGATTTTTTTTTCCATTTTGTTCTTTTTTATGCTTATTATGCTCATTTATTTATTTTTCATTCTTTTTTTATTTTTTATTTTTAATCATACCTCAATAATATAATAACTTAGTTACCGTATTATTTATTTATTTTTATTTCTTGAATTACATTGCTTTCTATCTTATTTTTTTAGTATCCTTTATATTCTCTAAAAAAGTATTTTAAGGCGTGTTGCCTAAAGCTTCAACTAAAAAAAATAGAGAAATATAAAAATGATAATATTAAAATAAAAAACTAAAATAAAATATCAGGTATGAAAAGAAAAATGAAATGATCAAGAATTAATAATCCTATGAAAATAGTTTGGGGTAATTTTAGAATAATAAGAGTGTGTAGAAAGTAAATTCAACCATTTTAAATAACGTAAGGTGCGTGTTTAAAAACGAGATGTAGAGAATAAAAAGGGGTATGTTAGTAGAACCATCCAATAACTAATAATGGTTTCATTATCCACTCAAATGATTTGGATTGATCTTATGGGGATATCAAAAGTAGAAATACCTTTTTTTTTCAGTATGTATTAGTACTCTAATTACCTTAAAATTACTAGTCTTTAAATATCAAAATGACTTCTTTTTTTCCTCCCAAGTACACCTTGACGCAGCTGATGAAAGGCCAAGTCAAAAAGGTCAGTTTGCTAGATTTTTCCCAAGAGTGAAGAGTTAGAGAATAGTAAACAGCTTTGCTTAGGTAAATAGCGGTCAATAAAAGTAATTTGACTAATTAAAAACAGGATGAGGAATTAGGAGTGGTGAAGTCCCTACTCCTTAATGAATGAACATTACAGAAAAGATTGAGAAACATGTATAGCTGTAGCCTTTCCATTGGATTAATTTATATGATAAGACATTGGGCGCGTTTAGAATTCGTTTTAAAAGGATTTTGTTTTTTTGTATGAAAATGAAAATGAAAACGTTTTCAATTTCGGACATAAATCATTTTGAAAAATACGTTAAGTAGTTTTATCAAGAGATTATTTTCAGTGTAAAAAACTCATTAATGTCTCTTTTTCTCTCTTTCTGCTGGAGAGAGAAGAAAACGAAAATAAAAAATAAAAAACGACTAAAAGTCGTTTTTCATTTATCTCTCATTTTACACTAAACTAAAAAATCGTTTTCATTTCTGTTTTTTATCTTTATTACATCAAACGTCGTTTTGAAAATATTTTCATTTTTTCTTTCTCGAAAATGTGAAAAATAAAAACTGGATCAATTCCAAACACGGCCATTAGTTTTATGATTCTACAATTTCTTGTCTTGCTCATTATCTGGGGAGAAAATCAAAAACTGTAATCTCGTTGACAGGACGACTATTAACAGCTATTTTTTTCTTGGTGGCTAGTGTATGTACTGTTAATAAAAGCAAGTCGTTCAGGTTGAGAAAGACTCTGAACTTTGCTTTTTAGCATTATAACTACTGATGACATGGTAGGCCTTAATAATGCGTTTTCTTAAACGCACAATAACCCAATTTGGATGTATCTCAAAAATTCATTTTGATGACACGAGTCTCGCAAACATGGATTCGCAAAGTCCAATGCTTTCCCTTTATTCCATAAATGCCATGTCTGTATGTAAATATATATAAGGAGATTTATAACTATTTAATTAAAAAACCAATTTGTGACGACCATATTTGTTTAAGCCACTAAATCTTACATATGCTATGAGGTTAAGCGCGCAATCTGTTATGCGAAAGCTAGTGTTCCTCCTCCCACTTCAAAATTTAAAACATCAGACTTTATGGAATATAATCCTTCCGTAGCATATTTTGGAGGCATGTAACCACTTTTCTCAAAAAAAAAAAAAAAAAAAAAAAAAAAAAAAAAAAAAAGGGATTAAAAAAAAAAAAAAAAAAAAAAAAAAAAAAAAAGGTGATTAGACGAAGTTTGGGAGTCAACACTTAATAATTGTCCCATTTTGTTCTTGTAAGAATCAAATTATTATTAGGAGTTTGGGAGTCAAAACTTACTAAGTTCCAACAATTTTTCCGGTGTTTCCTTGAGTTTGGTCTACTCCAAACAACTTGGCCATGCCAAAATCTGATACTTTTAGATTCATTTTCTCATCTAACAAGGTGTTGCTTGCTTTGAGATCACGGTGTATAATTTTTAGCCGAGAATCCTCTTGCAAATATAGAATTCCTCCAGCAATTCCTTCTATTAAATTGCATCTTATCAACCAATTCAATTGACCTTGTTTTCCTGGGTCTGCACAATAGGCAAAGATTACAGACGTTAGGAGTAAAAAAAAAAAAAAAAAAAGTATTGGTTGTTGCACGAACAAGTATTCCATTTTCCATTAAAAAGATACATAAGTATGATATAAGTGGAAGATAGAACATTAATTGTTTTCTCCTCAATTCATTAAAGATGTCATGTTTAGATATGCACTAACCGAATAGAAAAGAGCAACACTCTTTGAACTTGCCACGCACACTCTTTGATGTTGATTCTAAAACGAAAAAAAATAAAAATAAAATAAAATAATAGTAACAATAAGAACAACATCTTTCATATATTGTAGTCTGTACCATATTAACTTTACAATTCTATAAAAAATAAATAAATAAAAATTCATGCAGCATTGGAAAGAAATAAACAAACTTTGAAAAGATAAAAGTAAAAATTACCGTACAAGTAGTGCAATTGTAGTTGGTTACCTGATCAATGCATTAAGAAAAAAAAAAAGGGACAAAGGAAAATTGTAAATATTTTGGACTAACCAGAGTCAAGCCTTTGTAACTAGAAATCTCAATAACAATGAAACACTAATTTCAAGAGTAAACATGTTCCATATTAAACTATCAATTTATCTTTTCAAATGCATTGACTTTATTACCGGGTACACTACCAATATTTTTGCTCTCCCATAAAATGTGCAGAAGATATATTAACACACACGCACTTGACAAGTTGAGAGGCCTTTGTAAAAATGACTCAAATAGGAAAGTTTTATTAATTTGTAAAATAATTTTTCAAAAATTTTTATTCATAAAATGATTATGGAACGATCAGGAATGACAATTTTATACAAATAATGACAGGGTGGTTGCTTTTTATAAAAAATGAAAGAAGATCATTTTGTTAATTTTACTTTTTTAAATAGTCACTCTAGTAAATTTCTACTTGAAGAGACACCTCAATCAATTGAACTTTTTAAACAAAAAAAAAAAAAAAAAAAAAACCCAAAGTCCAATTGCAGGAACCAATCCAACTATATATTAATTTAAGATAACTATTCACTTTCGTTAAAAAAGAAAAAGAAAATAAAAAACACATGTAATCAGATCTCCATTAATGGTGATACTATCATCAATAGCCAAGAAGGAAACAGAATAATGAAACAACATCATTACGGAAGGCATAAACAAATTCGTAACGAGAGAGAAGATAGACTAATAAAACAAGATAAGGAATTCAACATAAACAAAAATGCTTGGTGTAGAGACCCAAATTAAATTTATTTTTCCCTTTTTCTCTCTGCTTTTCATCTATGTTCCCTTTTCTATTTCTGAAAAGAAAAATAAAGAAAAAGTGAAAAAAATTAAACCATAGGAATCGAGTGCTGGAACTTTGGACGGGCTGCCCGCGACCGCCCAATAATACTAAGTTTTTGCCTAAGCCCGCCCGACCTGCCTGAAAAATTCAGGCCGCCCGCCCGAGCCCGAAAATGCACTTGAACGGGCCGCGGGCTTATATTTGGTTGCCCGAACCCGGCCAGGCCGCCCCAGCCCGTCCGAATAGCCCGAAATTTTTTTTAATTTTTATAATAAAATTATATAAAAATTAAAATCAACATTTAACAGAAATTATTAATACAATTAAATAAATTAATCATGTATATTAATGATGTATATTAAATTCGTAATCCATGATTGCCTCGTTAAAAACCTTACTAAGAAAAACTCAATTGGAATAAAAGCTTGGCAAGGAAAAAAGAGTGCAATCATTTTGTGACGAATTATAAATTTTAAAAACTTACAAAGTTATACAATTACAAATACAATGTCAAAAGTAAATATATATTTACAAATTACAAATTTACAATTTAATTTGAAGCTGAAGGATCGTCTTCAAAATTAAATATTAATCGATTAAATTCATTGATCCATTCTTGGCTTGCCTGCGAAATTGTATCCTGTAGACGTTGATCGGCCCGATCCCAATCCTTAATGCAAACCAAGGCTTCAACAATATCCCTTTGCAATGCATTCCGGCGTTCCTCAAGTATTCTTCCTGTATTATTGAATGCTTGTTCGGATGAGATAGTGGAGACTGAGATCGAAAATATATTCATTGCCAATCGAGTTAGGATTAGCCAAGTTAATGCCCGTGCCCTCCACCATTGAACTAAGTCAAATGATTCTGCCATACCGTCGACTACTAAGCTTTCACTGAGGTACGCCATAAGCTCGTTGAAGCTGCCGCCGCTGCTGCCACTGTCACTTTCTTCTTCTTTAACCCGAAAAGATTCAAGAATGAATGCGGGTTTTCGTCTTGTTGTTGTGGTTCATGTACTCTAGGAGGTACTCTAAACCTAATCTCATATTTACTATAGATCGAATATATTCTTTTCTTTATTATTGGATATTGGTCCTTACAATTGATGCCTAAAAATTCACCTAAGTTTTCTAAACCACTTTCTAAACCTTCTAATTTTAATCTAGGATAAAAAATAGTACCTAAACCATACAACAAAGGCAACTTAGACCAATATTTTATAAATTTCTTTTCCATATAATGGATAGGAACTGCTAAGATTGGGTCGTCCCTATATTCGTTAAATAAAATACTAATTCATAAAAGTTCTCCTAAAGCTAAAAGTGATGTTAGGTAATATGTTCCACTAAGTTTTAGAGTCACTTCATGAAACCTACCTAAAAATTGATACAAAACTTCGACAATTTGCCAATCATATGCGTCTATATGTCCTACTCTTACTTTTACACACATATAGTTTGTTATAGCATCCTTATAGGGGATGCATTGTTGAAACATTATGTAAGTTGAGTTCCATCTTATAGGCATATATAACGCTAATGCTCTAGGAGGTATATTTAATGCTTGTAAGAACCTAAACCAATCTTCTTGTCTTTAGTTACTACCTTGAATCTATGCAAGACTATCTCTAATTCTTTTAATGTGATTACCCATTTCTTTTAAACCGGATTTAACTATTAAATTGATTACATAACATGCACAACGTTGGTGGAAAATAGTACTTAAATCATTTTCAAATAACTCAATTGCTTTTGTATTTGCACTAGCATTATCTAATGTTATAGTCATTACTTTATCTCTTAATCTAAATTCATCAATTACATTTAAAATAATATTATATATTAAATCGGCACTATGTGATCCTAGAACACATTTAAAACCTAATATTCTCTTAGCTAGATCAAATCTTTTAAAGTAATATCTGGTTACAGCTAAATAATCTTTATTGGCAATGACAGACTAAATATCTGCTGTTAACGCAACACACGTACTAGTCGAGTGTAAAAGGTTTAGTAATGCTTATTTTTCTTTTTTAAATAATTTTAATAAATCTTTTCTAAGAGTAGTTTTTGAAGTGAACTGTGCATTAGGATTATGTACAACCTTAATATATCGTTGCCAATTAGGATGCTCTACAAAACTAAGTGTTTGATCTAAAGCAGCTATCATTCGTGCAACTTCTATACGATCTACTTACGGATCGTATTTCCAAATAGTTAGACCATCGGTTGCGCGATCAAAAGATAATTGTGTTTGGTGGAATTTGGGTCCGCTGGATTAGCTAAGCTTTTGAAGACACTTTTCAGAGTGTCTTCTCAAGTGTGTGGTGTCGTGAATAGTATCACCTTATAATTTAGATAAACAATATTTACACTGAGCTATATGTTTAGTGTTACCTTCATTGTCGATCTCCTCAATTATGTCGATGTGATCCCAAACTGTCGAGATGCGCTTGCATTTTCTTCTAGAGGTTGCAACACTTGCAGACGCAGTCGCACTGACACTCGCCGTCGCCGCTTCTCCACGCCCACCACCATTGCGACCACGACCTCTAGTACGTCCAACAGGGCTCGGATTAGTAGATTCTTGCGTAACAAATTCATTAGTGGGAAATTGTCCTTCTTCCATGTTGTGTTGAGGATCAACGGGAATACCACTATAACCAAAATGATCCATTATAAAAAAATAAGTGCGATTTGAGAGAGAGCGCTTTAGGATAATGTGATAGTTTTTAGAAAAATTGTGATAGAAATTTGAAAGATTGAGAGAGATTGAGAAAAATTAAGAGAGATTGAGAGAAATTGAGAGGGATTGAGAGAGTTTGAGTGAGAAAAATGTGTGGAGGATGGGGGGTATTTATAGGGAAATTTTTTGATTAAAAAATTGATTTTTTTTTTCAAAAAATTCGAGGTGCAACGACTAGTTTAGGGTTCAGCGGGTTCGGGTTTGGGCGGGTTCGGGCTAGTTCGGGCAAAAAACTAGCCGTTGGATGGGTTTTTGGGCATTTGGGCAACTCAGGCATGTCGGGCATTCGGGCAAAATTCGGGTCGGGCACCAACAGTCGGAACTTTTACCGTTTTCGCAATTCGGGCAGTCGGGTGGGTCGGGCATTCGGGCAAATCGGGCTTGGCCGGAAAAATTCAAAAAAAATCTGGCGGATGGCGATTGACAGTACACGGCGGCGGGCTTCGGCGAGGTGCCCAAATTAGGGCTGCTCGAGCACGAGCCCAAATTTTCACTTTAGTTGGGCCGGCATATGGGCCTGCCCGCTGAGCCCGAAAAATTCGGGCAACAGGCCTGCACGCTGGCCCAAAATTCCACCACTAGAATCAACATTGAAGAAAAACCCAAATTATTACAAGCTTCCCGCCAAATTATTTTCTGCAGCAAACTTTCCCTCCAAATCCATCAGAGACAAGATTAATATATTGTCTCTGAAACTCTTATTTAGAGAGAACTAGTTTTTTACCCTCGCTTTGCTGCAGGTAATATTTTTGTATTATACAAAAGTAAATGTAGTTTACATATGTATATATACATAAATAAATATAAACAATATAGTAACATGGATTTATTTATATACATATTCTTATAGAGTATTTCACATTTTTATGCAATATTTTGTAAAATTTCTTTAAATATAATATTTCTTACATAATTTGGATATTTATTGGTCGAATTGTGGATCAATATGTGTAATCAACTTTGCTCAATAATTGTTCTTGACTTTTATTTATTGTCATTACATAACAGATTTTTATAAGAAATTATCCTCTTTTTAATGTAAATGGCTTTGTTGAAAAACAATACGTTGCATGCGCTGACTTTGGCACGATGATCTTTTTTGATTTTTTTTTTTTTTTTTTCTATTCATTTGCTTCTACAACATAGAAGCATTGGAGGAGTTACAAAAAGAAAAAGAGAGATTAAATGAATTAATTTATTTTTTATTAACTATAATATGTTAGAATTTATTACGAATAATAAAATAAATAATTTTATTATTGTAGATTAATAAGCTTATGTAATCATGACTGTAATACTTTTCAAATGAAATTAGTAGGTATTGTCTATAATATGTACAATTGAAGGTTCATAATATTTATAAAGGATATTAATAAGATGATGGCAATGTACTAAATAAATATCTAATGAAATAACTGATAAAAAAATATATTCATATTCACATTTTTATATATTTAACATAAGTAGAATAATATTTTCATCTTTCCATGTTCATGATAAACTAAATAATGTTAAAATATTTGTAAGGATGGAAATTTAAAATTTACACTGTTATGTCAAATTACACATAAAATTACATAATAAAATGGCAACAGTAGATAAATTGAATTTATTAACGAATATTATATAAAAGAATGAATTAGCATATGCATTTGCGTTTTCTAAACTTCTCCCTTCACAAATGAACAAACAAATTAAAAATAATCTATAATAAGATTTTGCTGCATAAGATTTATAAGCAGGATAAAGAATAGAAATATGACATGCATGAAAGTATGAATAAGTAATGAAAAATAGAAGATCAAAGGTAAATAGAAATGAGTTAGGAAATGTTGAGGGGTCTAAAAGAACATAAAGAAATGAATGATAAAATCAATTAGGAATTGAACAAATAAAAGGAAAAAAATTAAAGAAAAGAATCCTGATTTGTTTTTGACACAACGATGAAGGCTCATAAACATAATATTTTCAACAACATATGATGAATAAAGGAGCTCATAGATTTGTGACCATTTTGTGGCTGCCAATTGTGGGCAACTACACAAAAGCACAAACATTGGCACAATATTATATCCATCATATTAGTTGTAATGCATATATTGTAAGTAAGATGTTGATTTGTCTATAAACCGTCAGGTGACTTGAACAAAAAAAAGGAAAAGCAAAGATATGATTTTATTTCTTTAAGCTATTTTTTTTCCTTTCATGGAGAAAATAATTAAAAGAATAAAGGCCAACCATAACGACTGCATTAGAGGAAGACAAAGGAAGAAAAGGAGAAAATGAAAATGACAAAAAAGACAAAGATTGAGAAAGAAAAGGATCTTGATGTTCTACATTCATAAAATGAGTGAAAAGCCCACAACAAAGGCAAAGGAAGGCATAAGAAGACAGAAGGAAAAGCATCCGCTCACAACCGGGCCATAAAAAGACCAAAATGCCCAGCACATATACATCGAAGAAAGAATTGAAAAGGGCAAAACCGTCGCTCCACTGTACGGGGAACAAAAAACTGAGTCTATGTGAACAGTGATCCACTCTTTTCCTTTAGTATATGTAATAATAATAATATGTAAACATTTTTTACCAAGGTAGAGAGCCATGGAAAAGGGAAAACGATTGGAATAGAGAAAGAGAAGCATGAATAAGTAATTTGGAATTTTAAGGCAAACCGAAGAAGGAAGGAATAGGTTGAGTAAAAATTGAAATAGAAAAGACATAGCCATACTACTTTTTGGACAAATCAAACAAACTTTAATATGTGAAAATTGAGGATGATCATCATTGCCAATATACATGTACATGTCTACGTGTGAATTAGGAAATAATAAAGAAAACACCTAATACACCATAAGTACTTATTTATGGAGGAAAAGACATGAAAATAAGTAAATGTTACCAATATTCATTAAAAACAGCAAGAAACGATTTTCTCCTTTTTAAATAGGTAATATGTATCAATAATGTAAGATAGGCTCATATGGATGCAAATAATGATGAACAAACCATGCATATTAACATTGTTATAGAACATTACTGCATCTATTGTCAACAACATTTATTAAAAATGTATGAATAAGTGGTCTTAATAATACCTCAGTGCTGCAAATAACACTTTAAATGGGAAAGGTGGACCAACCAAGGCCGAAGCTTGAGAAAACAATAGAGCAAAAGGAATGCAAAACAATAGATAATGAGACCTGAAAAAATGTATATAAGTAAGTGAGTGGAAAAATGAATAAATAGAAAAAAGAGGAGAACAAAAAGGGGGGAAAAGACTAAGGAAAAAAGGGCAAAAGAAAAGGGAAAGAATGAAAACAAATTCATAGAATATGAATATTATAGTGTTTTTATATAGCAATCATGGCTCAGGTACTCAATTTTTCATCAACATGTGATGAACAAATAAACTTATATGTTTATAGGCACTGTATGTCTACCTACTATGGGCAACTGCATAAAGGCACTAAAATTTGATAAGATATTCAATCCATCACACTGGTTATAATGTATGTGCCATAAAGAATAAGCAATATGAGTAAGATATTGACTTGTCCAAGAATTACCTGGTGAATGAAGAAAAAGAAAGAGAAAAAAACATATAGGAAGAAAATAAAAAAAAAATAGAGAAAAGAAAGATGCTAAATATTACATATATAAAGTAAAAGGAGAATAAAAACTAAATAAAGAATATAGGTTAAAATAAAGCAAAAGGAAGAGAAAAGTAAAAGGAAAAGGAAAAGGCATTAAAAAAAGAATAACACATTTATAAAAGAAAGTATTATATAAATAAATAAATCTCAATTTAAATAGTTGGAGTAAAAATATCAAAAATTAACGATAATACAAAATCATGGAAAAGTGTGATAGGTAACGAAAAGTACATTAAAAAAGTAGGATTTACTAACAAACAAAGTAATATATATATATAACATTTGGATTGAATACTGATCCAAATAATAAGGAAAAAGACATGGCAAAAGATTTTGAATGTCCTCTTGATCTGTGAAAACTATCATTTTGTCCTTAAGAAGGATTGTCCTCTAGTGCCTCTAGCCAATGCCGCTAGGGCTTTGACCGAGTGATATGATCGCTGGATCAACGCCAACAACAAGGCCCGTTGTTACCTGTTAGCAGCGATGAATGAGGTGCTGAGAACTCAGCACGAAGGCCTTGTGACTGCTAGAGAGATTATGGACTCTCTTCAGAGGATGTTTGGACGTCCATCTGATTCAGCCCGACACGCTGCTGTCAAAGCCGTTATGAATGGCCGTATGAAGAATGGTTCTTCTGTACGTGAGCATGTGCTTAAGATGATTAATCATCTTAATGAGGTTGAAATTAATGGGTCTCAAATTGATGAGAAGACCCAGGTTGGCATGATACTAGAGACACTTTCTCCTGATTTTCTTCCATTAAGGACAAGTTATTTGATGAACCAAAAGAATGATAACTTGACTAAGCTCCTAAATGAGCTGCAACAATTTGAGTCCCTTATAGGTGATAAGGGAGGCAAGGCAAATGTTGCTGAAGCCAACGCAGCTGAGGAAAGGCCTTCTTCATCAAAGAATAAGAAGAAGAAGAATCAGGGGCACAATAAGGGCAAAGGGAAGAAGAAGATCTAGAAGAACAAGCAGAACAAGGCTGCTCCAAAGTCTAAGAGAAAGTGTTTTCACTGCAACCAGGACGGCCATTGGAAGAGGAACTGCAAAAAGTACCTCAATGAGCTGAAAGTGAAGAAGCAAGATAAATCAGATTTACTGGTCATGGAAACATGTTTAGTTGAGAATGACTTCTCTACCTGGATAGTTGATTCAGGGGCATCTAATCATGTTTGTACTTCTTTACAGATGCTGGAAACGTCCAGGGATCTTGAAGAGGGATCTTTCCAGATAAGAGTGGGCAATGGGGCAAGGATCTCAGCGACGGCAGTAAGGACAGTGTGACTGTCTTTTGCAAATGATAAATATTTATTGTTAGACAATGTTTATTTTATTCCGAAGTTCAAACAGAATTTGCTTTCGGTTTCTAGATTGCATGAACAATTTGTTTCAGTTTCTTTTGATATTGACTCTGTATCTTTATCTAAGAATGGAATTCATATTTGTTCTGATTTTATTGATGATGGTCTTTACTTTGTTAAACCCATATTCAACGAAATGCTACAAACTGAAATGTTCAAAGTCGCTGAACCAACCCCTAAAAGAAGAAAGGTTTCTAACGAAAATGAAACATACTTGTGGCATCTAAGGCTAGGTCATATAAACATAGATAGGATTGAAAGACTAGCAAAGGATGGTCCTTTGAGAGAGCTAAAGGTTGGCACTCTATCAGTTTGTGAATCCTGTCTAGAAGGAAAAATGACCAAGAGGCCATTTTCGACAAAGGGTGAAAGGGCAAAGACACCCCTTGAAATTATACATACCGATGTATGTGATCCTTTGAATGTCAAAGTGAGGGGAGGCTATGAATACTTCGTCACATTTATTGATGATTATTCGAGATTCAGATATGCATATCTGATGCAAAAGAAATCTGAAACCTTTGAAAAGTTTAAAGAATTCCGTGCCAAAGCTGAAAAATAACTCGACAAATCAATCAAAACTCTTAGATCGAATCGAGGAAGAGAGTACTTGGATTATGAATTCAAAGACCATTTGATTGAAAATGGAATAATATCTTAGCTCACTGCAACTGGCACACCATAACAAAATGGTGTAGCTGAAAGAAGAAATCGCACCTTACTTGACATGATGAGATCAATGTTAAGTTATTCTTCTTTACCCACTTCATTTTGGGGATATGCATTGCAAACAACAATATACATTCTGAATTTAGTTCCATCTAAGTCAATCCCCATAACACCCCTAGAGTTGTAGAATGGTCGTAAACCTAGTTTGAGACACATTCGCATATGGGGGTGCCCAGCACATGTGTTGAAGGGAAAGACTGGGAAGTTAGAACCTCGCTCGGAAGTCTGCATATTTGTGGGCTATCCAAAAGGAACAATAGGAGGTATGTTTTATAGTCCTCAGAATAACAAAGTGTTTGTATTGACAAATGCTACGTTTCTTGAGCATAACTATATGGCACATTTCAAGCCCAGAAGCAAGATAGTTCTAGAAGAGTTGCTAGCTAATCAGATTAGCCCCATGCTGACAACAGTTGTTGGACGACAAAGAAGAGAGACCACTGACCATGATCAAACAGCACCGCCACCACGACGCAGTGGGTGCGCCAAATTATAGGTTCTTTTGCCTCATCATCGCCTGAGAGAGACTTAGCCAACTTTCATGGCCCTATAATGCACCTCCAGCTTGGTGAAGTTTCTACCATTGTTGCCTCTACACCAGAAGCCGGCAAAAGAAGTTATGAAAACGCATGACACAATCTTCGCTTAAAGGCCACATCAACTCACCCCGAACATCATATCTTATGGTGCTGTAGGCATTGCTTTTGCGAGATATGGAGATTACTGGAGGCAAATGCGTAAAATATGCGCATTTTGTCCTATTTGACAAATAACAAATGGCATTTCGTTTACAAGCATTAGTTTACGAGTCCTTTATTGTTTACGAGTCATTAGTTTACTTCTGATCTGCTCATTCCTCTATGTGTTTACAGTGTTAGACACGCTAAAAAGATCATCGAAAACGAAAAGATGTTCTTCAAAACCATCTGTCAAGCCACACCAAATGTTGAGCTTCCACTTATACAATTGTTGTATCTTTTAGATTGGAAACATCCCGAGGATTCGGAGCGAGGAGATCTAGACATGATTGAGAGTTTAAGAGTCACAGTTAGGAGAAAAAAAGAATTCTATCTGATTCCCAGTCCTTACCTTTCTCCAAATATTTGAGGTCAACAAGGAAGATGATATTGAACATTTTTCTTTATATACTTGTCCTATGCTTTTAGTTTTACAATAAGGGAAGGGTTTTAATAATTAGACCATAGGTCATGTATGCAATGTTGCATTGAATACTTTTCATATCTTTGTACTACTCTGTCACACATATTTTTCACAATAATTGTCCAATACCAAAAGTTCATATATAAATAGTGCTCAATTTGTTTCGTACCTGTCACTGTGTTGCTCTGTTTTGCCTGTTTTAACTCTGTTTTGTCCTGATTTGCCCTGTTTTTGTTTTACCTGTTTTGTCTTGTTTTGCTCTGTTTTCCCCTGCTTCAGAATGAGGAAGTTATAATATAGGAAAAATTATGTTGTCAATTTCCCACAGTGGAAACGACTTTTCTTTGACAGGGACATGAAGAAATCTTAGGACATTTAGTATGCAGTAATCAACGAAAATTATATTACTGGAAAAGTGATAGAAGGTAATATAATTTTTAAGAAAGATGTATTATCACATATCGTCTTGTTACGTCTAAATTTTTATTTCATAGATTCCTACGAATACCATTTTACGATATTGAGTTGTGTCAGTGTCATTTTTGCTGTTTCCAGATTTTGTGTCGTATTGGGCAACAAAAGCTAGTAGAAATAAGAAACAGTTATGTCGTTTACAGCTTTCCAAGTCCTGTATTCTTTATTTTTTTATTTATTTTTTCGGGGATCCAAATCGTTATCATTTAGACTTGGCTACAGACCAAATTTTCCAAGTTCATTATGTAATAACAATTAGCCCCCAATTTATGAAACATTACACATGAGTTATCAACATTACCATAACTTAATATTGTTTATTCCATCACGTATTCCGTAAAATTTTACTCTTGAATGTTTCAATTTAAAAAAAAAAATAGTCACGTATTAGGTACATAGTAACTATGATATTAAGACTTCATTCAAAAAAAAAAAAAAAGGAATATGTATAAGAATATTGATTTACTTGTGGTTAACAAAATTTGACTTATAAACATACAAAACACAATCATAGGAAAAAGATCCTGAAAAATTTAAGATGACTCAAAGATGTAACCACTTTTTAATATAGAACTGAATGATGCACATTTTTAATATATATTATTATTATTATTATCATTATCATTTTTGCTATTATTATTATTATTATTATATAAACGCACATTTTGAGGACATATAAAAATATATTACAGGTCACGTGTCCCGTCTGCACCTTCTAAATTATGTCAATGGAGTTAAAAACTATTTACAGATAAGAATGGCATAATTCTAAATCATTAAAGAAACATAAGGAACACAAGGAGCAGAAGCCAACAGCAAAAAGTGGTGAAAGTGAAACAGTCACAGAAGATCTGGTAGATGTTCTTCTAAAGTTTTCTAACAATGACCTTGGCTTTTCGCTAGCAATTAACAATATCAAAGCAGTAACCTGGGTAAGTATATTCAATTTCCGCTGCATAATATCCTCATATTTCATATACTTGCTTAGTAGTTAGTAGATGTAGTAGACTTGTAGATGTGCAACATTTTCAAAATCTACCATGCTTTCATAAGATTCAAACTAAACAAGTTAATTGTCCCAAATATAAGTGTAAAGGATAAAAATAAACCTGAATCCCACATTCTTTAAATTGAAAAATAAAAACCAACTTATAATTCAATAATAAGTTCTTTTGACTTTGCCAAATTAGCAATGATCACCAAATGGCAAAAACTATGATACGGTGCACATTTTGTCAAAGACGGTATGCAACTTGGCAAGTGGAGATAGCGACACATTTTAGGCTTTTGTGATTAAAATTTTTTGGGCTTATTCGGACCGCAGCCTCCTCCTTTCTTAATCGTTGGAGAATCTTGTGCCAAGTAAATAAGAGAAAAGTCATTGGAATTCCTTAATTAACATTATCTTCACACAATACATATCTAAACTCATTGGAATTCCTTAATGAAAATTATATTCACACAATACATATCTCCACAATATTGACACCAAGTATTCTACTATAAGGCAAAAAGAATCACAACTTCAAGCAAGGACATTTGCACATTCTTCATGGAGCTCAAACTACCCTCTTTCTGGATCCTTTTCACCTCCTTCGTCTTCCTGTTTATGGTGTTGAACATACTTATCAAAAGAGCCAAAACCACCAGCTCAGATTCAAAACTACCGCCAGGACCATGGAAACTACCGTTACTAGGAAATATCCACCAGCTTTTCGGCTCTTTACCACATCGCGCGCTTAGAGACTTGGCCGAGAAACCCGGACCCTTTATTTACCTTAGACTTGGCCAACTTCTAACCATAGTAGTTTCATCAACAGAGTATGCCAAGGAAGTGATGAGAACCCATGATGTCATCTTTGCATCTAGGCCCCGGAGTCTATTCTCTGAGATCGTGTTGTATGATTGTACAGACATTGCCTTTTCTCCATATGGTGAGTATTGGAGACAGCTGCGGAAAATTTGCATGCAGGAGCTCTTGAGCACAACAAGAGTAGAATCTTTCAGACCCATTAGAGAAGAAGAGATGTTTAATCTCATGGAATGGATTGCTTCAAATACTGGATCAGCTATAAATCTCACTGAGAAGATTAAATATTCGTCTTATAGCATAACGTCGCGGGCGGCCTTCGGTAAGAAAAGCGAGCACCATGATGAGTTCATATCGATTGTTGAGGAAACTATAAAGGTAGCAGGAGGTTTTGATATTGTGGAGTTGTTTCCATCTCTTAGTTTTCTTGCCGCGATCACTCGTGCAAGGCCTAAACTCGAGTGGGTTAAACATAGGGGTGAGAGGATAATGGAAAAGATAATCAAGGAACACGATGACAAGAAGTCAACAACCAAAAGCAGTGAAAGTCAAACAGATCAAGAAGATCTGGTTGATGTTCTTCTGAAATTTCATAACAATGGTGAAATCGGGTTCTCCCTAACAACTAACAATATCAAATCGGTTATTTGGGTAAGCATATTCAATTTTAGTTTTCAGCATTCTATCCTCTGAACTAAAAGATAAACACATGTTTACACTCCTATAGCTTCAATTAACACTAGTCACTACAACAAATTTTATTATCAATTGCTTACCAAAAACGCTATTAAGCACTACCAATAACGTTTTGTGAACTGCTAGGACATCAGGCGCTATTAAAAGTCGTAAGAAAATATAAGGTTCTGGGAGCGCTATGAGAAACGCTACAGAATTGAGATCTTATAGCTCTTTAGACATGTTGTTTTCATGAACTTTTAATATATATATATATATGTACACAAACATATTATATCTATTTATAAACGCTATTATATAGACCTGAGGTAACGTTTTCTCAGAAACGCTATGACTAACTATTATTAAAAGAATGTTCTCTTGTAGTGAGTTGTTCTAAAGATATGACTTATTTAAGCCTTCCATTTAGTGTAGTGCATTGTTGACCAAGAAAAATTATGTTTGTTTTTTTTTTTTTTTTTTTGCACCTGATTTTTTGGTTCAATTGTATGCAATAGGGAATTATATTGAATTTCAATGGCATAACACTACTCATGAACTTTCAGGATATCTTTTCTGCTGGAAGTGAGACATCTGCTACGGCTGTAGATTGGGCAATGGTAGAAATGATAAAGAATCCAAAAGTGATGGAAAAAGCTCAAAATGAGGTGAGGCAAGTCTTTAGTAGAAAAGGGTCTGTCGATGAAACCGTGCTTAGTGAGATGAAATATTTGAAATGCATTGTTAAGGAGACATTGAGGTTACACCCTTCTGCTCCATTATTACTTCCAAGAGAATGTAGAGAGAAGTGTGAGATTAATGGCTATGAGATACCAGTGAAAACCCAGGTCATAGTTAATGCATGGGCAATAGGAAGAGATCCTAAATATTGGACGGAACCTGAGAGTTTTATACCAGAAAGGTTTCTTGATAGCTCTATTGATTATAAAGGAACAAATTTTGAGTATATACCATTTGGGGCTGGAAGGAGAATATGCCCCGGCATGTCGTTCGGTTTGATCAATGTTGAGCTTCCTCTTGCAATGTTTCTTTACCATTTTGATTGGAGACTTCCCAATGGAATGAAACATGAAGACTTGAACATGACTGAGTTGTTTGGTGTCACAGTTAGGAGAAAAGATGATTTGTACTTGATTCCCATTACTTATGATCTGTCACCTATTGGAAAAATCTCTAGGAGCACAAAGTAACTTGTAATTTATTATATTCTTACACTAGTAATTAAGTTGTTTTGTTTTTTTGCCTTCTTGAAACATTATCCGCTGCTATCATTAATAAAAACCAGAAAACCATTACTATATGCTGCGTGAAGATGTTTTTGAGATCCATAAAATGGCATGCATGATATCTACGAGCATCCCTTCAAATAGAGTTTCATCTATTGTTTATCACATTTTTGCTGATTAATCAGGGACTTTGTAAGTTTTGTTTCGTTTTTATTTATTATCAATTAAAAACCCAAAATCTCTCCGGAGAGGAAATTTTACAAATGATGGAAAAAGGAAAAACGTAAAAAGTAGTTTAAAAAATTTCACACTTGAAGCATTTGATACTCCAAGTCTCCGAATAGTGTTTCGACTCAAAAACTACCACCAGGTCCTTGGAAGCTACCAATAATGGTTATATTTGCCCGTTGCCCCCACAAATTTTATAAATGTTCTCACAAAAATTATATTTTTGTATTAAAAATTTTGAAAATTTATCTTGCTATAGATATCCTTTACACAACACCGATTTTAACCTTTTTTATCCCCTATCAAAACTCGACTGGAAAACAAAAAATGGTGAAATCCTAGTAACGTAAATCAATCATTTGTAAATTCAATGTCTTATCTCAAATATCATTTACTTGTCTGCCAAAATTTTTGGTTTTGTTTTTTTTTTTCTTTTTCCCAACAGTAGCAACTGATGCGAAATTTTACAAGAATTTCATTTGCTGACAACTTTGAAATGTTGTCCCGTATAATGATTTAATTTGGATGTTGAGATCGATGAACCATTTTTTTTATCATAGAGCTATGAGTCAAAATTTTGCCACTGCGTCCGTATACAGTTTATAATCTGCTTATCAAGGCGGGATCTCATGAAAATAGGATTGAAGAAGATATGAGCGTTTTTTCTTTTTTCTTTTTTTAATATGTTTCCATCTATAATCTAGGTGTGTGTATTTTGAACGAGGTTTTATGGTAATTTTAAAACTATACAAATTTATTTGATTTAATGGCGGTATTCATAAATTTAACGGGGGCAAATCGAATTTCCCTAATTGGCAAGGTGCGCCAAATTATAGGTTCTTTTGCCTTATCATCGCCTGAGAGAGACTTAGCCAACTTTCATGGGCCTATAATGCACCTCCAGCTTGGTGAAGTTTCTACGATTGTTGTCTCTGCACCAGAAGCCGGCAAAAGAAGTTATGAAAACGCAGGACACAATCTTCGCTTAAAGGCCATATCAACTCACCCCGAACACCATATCTTATGGTGCTGTAGGCATTGCTTTTGCGAGATATGGAGATTACTGGAGGCAAATGCGTAAAATATGCGCATTTTGTGTCGTATTCGACAAATAACAAATGGCATTTCGTTTACAAGTATTAGTTTACGAGTCATTAGTTTACTTCTGATCAGCTCATTCTTCTTTGTGTTTACGGTGTTAAACACGCTAAAAAGATCATCAAAAACCAAAAGATCTTCTTCAAAACCATCTGTCAAGCCACACCAAATGTTGAGCTTCCACTTAAACAATTGTTGTATCGTTTGGATTGGAAACATCCCGAGGAATCGGAGCGATGAGATCTAGACATGACTGAGAGTTTAAGAGTCACAGTTACGAGAAAGAAAGAATTCTACCTGATTCCCAGTCCTTACCTTTCTCCAAATATTTGAGGTCAACAAGGAAGATGATATTGAACTTTTTTCTTTATGCACTTGTCCTATGATTTTAGTTTTACAATAAGGGAAGCGTTTTAATAATTAGACCATAGGTGATGTATGTAATGTTGCATTGAATACTCTTCATATCTATGTACTACTCTGTCACATATGTTTTTCATTATAATTGTCCAATACCAAAAGTTCATATATAAATAGTGCTTAATTTGTTTCGTACCTGTCACTGTGTTGCTCTGTTTACTCTGTTTTGTCCTGTTTTGCCCTGTTCTTCTTTTACCCGTTTTGTTTTGTTTTGCTCTGTTTTCCCCTGCTTCTGAATGAGGAAGTTATAATATAGGCAAAATTATGATGTCAATTTCCCACAGTGGAAACGACTTTTCTTTGGCAGGGACATGAAGAAATCCCGGGCGTTTGGTATGCAGAAATCTCGGGGCTTTTCGCTAGCAATTAACAATATCAAAGCAGTAATCTGGGTATGTATATTCAATTTCCGCTGCATAATATCCTCATATTTCATATACTTACTTAGTAGTTAGATGTAGTAGACTTGTAGATGTGCAACAGTTTCAAAATCTACCATGCTTTCATAAGATTCAAACTAAACAAGTTAATTGTCCCAAATATATTGTGACGACCCTCCTTTGAGGCCGCCACTATTACTAACTTTTTAACTTGTACTTACTGGGGTTTCTTAAAATTTGCGGAACATTTTTTTTTTTAATATAAGAAAGAATACTTTCATAATTTGTAATAATAATTTCAAATAAGTGAATCACTAAATTTCTTAAAGCTTTTCTTAATTTCAGTTAAAGATAAAACGTTCTAAAAATATCTTTCAAACAGAGCAGCATTTGAACTCTTATTTCAAATGCTCTTTAAAAGCCTTTCTAAAACTAGCCAATTCAATCGGGCCATTTAATTTTGACTTTAAAACGGATTTCATGAGAAATCTTAAATTCAAGTACATCTTAAAGCCCTTTTAAAATCAATCATTTAAATCGTCATGTTTAAAATTTATTTATTTGTTGCATGCTCTGTTGCAACGTTCTAAAACTTTAAATCATATACCTATACTTTTTAAACATACATGCTTGAAATCTTTAAATCATATATACATATACATGATTTTTCTTAAACTTATTGCGGAAGATAACTGCGTGAGCGGTATCCATTCCCATCTCCACCATTCGTCCGCCGCTTGCCATTGCCCTTCAAGAATTGCTGATAGGTTTCTTACCTACAGCATGAACATATCTGATTGAGCTTTCGCTCAGCAAGTAGGAACTATATCTCACAAAATAACTGTAAGTACACATGAATAAATATGCATGAGCTGATTATGCTTAATTATGATGTCTTATCATAATCTTATTATCTTATCTTATCTTTCTTACTGATGGGCCCGAGTGCTCGCGTACCACTTGCGCGCAATCATCGGAACGTGAGGGTTTGCAAGGTCCCCCACGACACCGTGATTATAACTTGAATGCCTCCCTTGAGTCGGAGGACATTATTGTTATTTTCTGTTTCTCCCTTGTGGAGCATACCTCCCTTGTGGAGGCTGGTACGGCACTCAACTGATAATTATTCTTATAAGTTCCTCTTGACTTATTAAGGTGTATGCAATATGACATAGCAAAGCATACTATAACATAGAATGTACTCAAATACATATACTTCATGTGCACTGCTTAAGTGTATGCAGTATGATCTAGCATAGTATACATAATATTAAATTAACTCAAACACATATAATTCATGTGCGCTGTTTATGTGTATACAGCATGACATAACATCGCATACAATACTTAAAGCATAAACATGCATATATAACATGTGTAACTTTCTCTTTAAAATCTATTCATACTGTAGGCGAGATTCCTACTTACCTGATTTACAGAGCTGGAATCCACTCTTCGCCAAACAGCCTATTCTCTTACTTGCTTACTTCTGAAAATGAACACCCATTGAGAGTGTGAAATTATCTGTCATTTGCTATTCTATTTTAGCAACTTATGAAGAAAATCTAACCCTTTACTTAAGGTATGTATTCCTTTCCTTTAATGAAGGATAATTTACTATAAGGATCAATTTATTAAATCCTCAAAAT
Source organism: Morus notabilis (assembly GCF_000414095.1). Lineage (NCBI taxonomy): Eukaryota > Viridiplantae > Streptophyta > Magnoliopsida > Rosales > Moraceae > Morus > Morus notabilis. Next base: position 44,492 of record NW_010366773.1, read on the forward strand.
CTTATTTTCCTTAATTGCCATTACAAATTTGTGCTAAATTAATAATTATATTAATTATCTTATCCTTATAATAAGTCTAATAATTTAGTTAACTAATTTTGGTAATTAATTAACCCTTTTATTCATATACTAAGTATACATAAGTTAGTTAATTAATCTTAGTAATTAATTAACTTCCTTAACAATATTCTAAGTCTTAGATAATTTAATTAATTAGTTTTAATAATAAATCAAATTATCATCCATAATACACTTTTAGTAAACTTTACTTTACCTCACTTTACGGGCTCATAATAGTGTTGAGGTCCATATTTACCGTCGTAAAATTAAGCGTC
>NW_010366773.1:45765-54023 GCF_000414095.1 Morus notabilis
ACCACCACGGACGGCGGTGCTCCGGCCAGAATCGAGCTGTGAAAATAGATGGGTTTTCTTCGTCTCGCTGTACTGAGTCCATAGGGACTGAAATCATCTCAATCGGAGGTCGGATGGCGGAGATATCACGACGGGAGGAAATGGGAATTTCGGAACTTCCGCCGGCGATTGCGGCTGATTCCGGCGGGGTTGGAGGTCGTGCCGCATGTCGTTGAACTCAGCTCGTCGAGATCTTTCTATTGACACCGGTGGTGTCAAAAATGGAGGTCGGAATCTTAACTTGAGTATTTGGCCATTGATGGTTTGTGTGAGAGAGAACGTGAGAGGAGAGAGAGAATGAGCGAGAATAAGAGAAAGAAAGTGCAAGAACCCTAAAAATTTCACTATATAAAGTATCTGATTAAGGCAAGATTACGTGCCTGATCTTATCCTCAATTATTTCCTCTAAACAGATTAAATTTATACTGATTAGAGGTAATTAGTTTAGCTCACGTAAGTTAATCTACTACTTACAGTCCAATATCAATTTCTGAATAATTCAATATTGTTTTATATTCTTACTCGCATAATATTTCAAACTGTTTCAAGTCTTGAAATTAATTTTAGACTGAACAAATTCTAAATTTTAATTTTCTGCATTCTATCCCAAGAATGACGTTTCTGACAATGTCAACTCCCGAGCTCATATTGTATCCATCTACTATAGGTATTTATCTTGTGACTTTAACCTAACTGTCTAGCAATTAAGGATTTTTTTCTTCTTTTAAAATGCCAGTGCGTTTTTTTTATACGCCGCTAACATCGTGCTGTGCTTAGAGATTCTTGAAATTAAGATTCTCAAACTATACTTGTACTGAAAATTATTCCGCCTTAAAATACGGCGAGAATTTATCGATCGAATTTACTTGATCGAAACATGAACTTAACATGAAATTTGCTATTGAATTTAGGAATACATATATTAATTCCATAAATCCTCCATTCACAATATAACATAATATTTTCTAAGAAAATCCTTGGCTTAGAAATACATGAATTGTATTATTTAAGGTCTAAAATTTTCTCAGTCATTACATATATGTGTAAAGGATAAAAATAAGCTGAAATCCCACATTCTTTAAATACAAGAATAAACACTAATTTATAAGAATATTGGGTCACCCCACTTACAGGAACTGACCTTTTAAGATGATGCCCAAATTTTTAGAAAGTTTAATTCCGTATTAAGTTCTTTAACCATGCCAAATTTGCAATGATCACAAAATGGCAAAAACTGATACGGTGCACTTTTTTCACAAACAGAAGTATCAACTTTTTTTGTTAAAGACGGTACGCAACTTGTGTTATGACCACTTGGCAAGTAGTGAAACTTTAAGTAGGAGATTGCGACACATTTTAGGCTTTTTGTGATTATCTTCACACAATACATATCTCCACAGAATTGACACCAAGTATTCTAATATAAAGCAAAAAGAATCACAATTTCAGAATGTAAGCCATTACAACTTCGAGCAAGTTCATTTGCACATTCTTCATGGAGCTCAAACTACCCTCTTTCTCTAGCCTTACTAGGAAATATCCACCAGCTTTTCGTCTCTTTACCACATCGCGCGCTTAGAGACTTGGCCAAGAAACATGGACCCTTCATTTACCTAAGACTTGGACAAGTTCCAACCCTAGTAGTTTCATCAACAGAGTATGCCAAGGAAGTGATGAGAACCCATGATGTCATCTTTGCATCTAGGCCCCGGAGTCTATTCGCACAGATCTTGTTGTATGATTGTATAGATGTCGCCTTTGCTCCATATGGTGAGTATTGGAGACAGCTGCGGAAAATTTGTATGCAGGAGATCTTGAGCACAACAAGAGTTGAGTCCTTCAGACCCATGAGAGAAGGAGAGATGTTTGATCTCGTGGAATGGATTGCTTCAAATGTCGGGTCAGCTATAAACCTCACTGAGAGGATTAAATACTCGACATATAGTATAACATCGCGGGCGGCCTTCGGTAAGAAAAGCGAGCACCATGATGAGTTCATTAATATAAACCAGAAAACTATTACTATATGCTGCGTGAAGATGTTTTTGAGATCCATAAAATGGCATGCATGATATCTACGAGCATCCCTTCAAATAGAGTTTCATCTATGGTTTATTACATTTTTGCTGATTAATCAGAGACCTTGTAAGTTTTGTTTCGTTTTTATTTATTATCAATTAAAAACCCAAAATCTCTCCGGAGAGGAAATTTTACAAATGATGGAAAAAGGAAAAACGTAAAAAGTAGTTTAAAAAAATTCATACTTGAAGCATTGGATACTCCAAGTCTCTGAATAGTGCTGTAGGCATTGCTTTTGCGATATGGAGATTACTGGAGGCAAATGTGTAAAATATGCGCATTTTGTGTCGTATTTGACAAATTACAAATGGCATTTCGTTTACAAGCATTAGTTTACAAGTCCTTCATTCTTTAACTTTTTTTTTTTTTTCCAAGTTCAATTTGTACTAACAATTATCTCCAATGTTATGGAAGTCAAACCCCATTTATCACATTGTCATAATTTAGTATTGTTAATACTATTACATGTTGCCTAGAATTTTACACATAATTTTGTCTACTTTTATAATTTAGTATTGTTAATACTATTACAAGTTAAATTTGTACTAACAATTATCTTCAAGCAAGTTCATTTGCACATTCTCTCATGGAGCTCAAACTACCCTCTTTTTCGATCCTTTTCAGCTGCGTCGCCTTCGAGTTTATGGTGCTGAGCATACTTACCGAGAGTAAGTAAAAACTTACAGCCAATCTTCCATATATCTCTTGCTTTATTGTTTTAGGAAGCTTGGCAAACTTAGTTAATGTGAGAGGAACAATATCACGAACAATGGTTCCGATTTCGCACTTAAACAAATGGGCATTGGGGCCTATACAGCCCTTAAGACCTCTTTGCTACATTCAACAGTAAGCAGCTTAAACTTGTTCATAGCCAATTTGCGACTTGTGTTGAGACCTCTATTCTTGCCACGCACACTCTTTGATAAAAAAAAATAAAAAACTAATAGTAACAATAAGAACAACATCTTTCATATATTGTAGTCTGTACCATATTAACTTTACAATTCTATAAAATAAAAATACATGTAGCATTGAAAAGAAATAAACAAACTTTGAACAGATAAAAGTAAAAATAACCGTACAAGTAGTGCAATTGTAGTTGGTTAGCTGCATCATCCATAATACGAGTAGCCTGATCAGATGATGATCTTCTATTTGGTGCCATACCTGATCAATGCATTAAGAAAAAAAAAAAAAAAAAAAAAAAAAGGGACAAAAGAACATTGTATATATTTTGGACTAACCAGAGTCTAGCCTTTGTAACTAGAAATCTCAACAACAATGAAACACTAATTTCAAGTGTAAACATGTTCCCTATTAAACTATCAATTTATCGTTTCAAATTCATTGACTTTATTACCGGGTACACTACCAATATTTTTGCTCTCCCATAAAATGTGCAAACATTTTACAATAGATGTGCAGAAGATATTTTAACACAACACACACACTTGAAAAGTTGAGAGGCCTTTGTAAAAATGACTCAATAAGAAAGTTTTATTAATTTGTAAAATAACTTTTCAAAAATTTATTTACAAAATAACTGCAGAACGATTAGGAATAATTACTTTTATAAAGAACGACGGGGTGGATACTCTTTATAAAAAATGAAGATGGTCATTTTGTCAATTGTCTCTAAAAAAAACTAAAACAAAAAAATTCAAAAGAGACAAAACCTTTAGAGACAAGTCTTATTTAGTCTCTAAAGCATGTTTTTAAAGACCAAAATAGATTTATCTCTAAACATATCGTCTCTAAGAGTGTTTTTTCTTGTAGTGTACTCGTGCTACCCATTTTGTCTACAAATAGTGAATTTATTAACTGATGGATAGATCTCATTGTAGTCAAATCTCTCAAAATGAATTTTGAGAGTCAAAATAAAACAAATTCATATATTCAGAGGTAACCTTTTTTCTTTTTGAAACTAAATAATTTTCTTTTGTATTTATTCTTTTTATTTCATAAAATAATATCTACATTATAAAACTTCAATTAGAACTTAATACATGCAAAGTATGTACCTTAACAAGTATACTATATATATAAAAGAATAGATATTGCTTTTTTATAGTACAACCTTGGTCGTCTATAATGCATCGTTTGTACCAATATTCCCTTTTCCTTTCCATTACAGATTTATTTTCTTCTATTTCAATTTTATTGCTCTTGTAGATTTCTTTAACCTATCTTAACTTTCTCATCGGAATAAGCTCATTTAATTCCAACTTCTATTACCGTTAGTTTCTTTCATTCATTTCATGGTCAAATTAGTTAATAAATTGTATATTTCATAAATCACAAAATAATTAGACTTCTAAAGTAAATATCAATGAGTCAAAATAATAGAAATACGTACCTTTATAAGTTATTTGTACAAATAACCCTTCTTTCTATTTGAATATCTTGGTAAAATCTTTCTTTTTATTCTTCTATTCACAATCTACATTTTTTTAATCTACATCTACGTAATAAAAAACTTTAGTTACAACTCAGTACACTCATCACAACGTATCTCAACTATATGTGTGTTTGTATCTTAAATTCTTATTATAATCTTAATTTTAAATTATATCCTAATCTTAAATCCTAAATATATATTAAAAAGTGGATTTGTGGCGATTATTCATTTAATGGTAATCAAAAACTGAAAACTGTGAGTTTTAACTTTTTTTTTCTTCTTCGTTTTCTTTTTAAGTTTCAACTCCTTTTGTTTTTTTGTTTTTTGTTTTTTCGTCTTGTTCTATGTGCCAATTGTTTATTCTGTGATAGTAGAAATGGTGAGCTTTAGGTGCTTTAATTTGTTTAGTTTCAACTTTTTACCTTTTTTTTGTTGGCATTTTATAATTTATAATGTCTCATCTATTTTTATGATTAAACATGACCTTTTTCTTTAACCTACTATTAATGTACATCCCTTTTTAATTTCTTAGTACGTTTTCGTTTTTGTGTTTTTTTTTTTTTTCATATTATTTTTTATATTCTACATTGTAAACATCGTACGTCTCTAAACTAGTGGTACCCAAAAATTTGAATATTGCGGAGTGATTATATATTTATATATATATATTTACATAAATATATATACATAAATATATATTTATATATATATACATAAATATATATATATGTACATCAAAATTTCACAGACTTAATTCAAGCCATAGTAACTTCAAACTAGTTTGATTATAATTTCGACATGGAGCTCAAATTACCCTCTTTCTCGATCCTTTTCCGCTTCTCCGTCTTCGTGTTAATTTATTTATTCGTTTATAAAGTTATTTCAAAATATATCATACTGGGCCTTTCGCTCACGTTTTATTATTTTATAAATGTTAACCCCTCCCAGGCGACTCTAGGAGCAGTGCGGAGTAGCTGAGTTGCTACCACCTAATTAAGAGAGGATTGTGCTCATCCTCCTGGTGTATAAATGTAAGAATTGTAAAATTCTGTAAACTCTAATATTTAAATTTTTAGACTGTGGATGATGTCTGTAATGTTATTTACATGTTTATGTATGTACAATACTGAAGATCCTATGGGTAAATCCTGTGGGTGTAGCCCTGAGTGATGTTAGAGGCTCCAGTTCTAGCGTCTTCTTTGGAAAGTACTTTTCTATTAAACGGGAGGCTTGTTTAGGAAATTTCCTTAATATTTTATTTTAATCATGTTTAACTCCTAATCGAGCCTCCACGTCACCGACCCCTGCTCCGGGGTGTGACACACTTCCTTGTTCAACCGCTTATTATAGCCACTAGCTCCTCTTATCTCTATCATTGGGCAATCACGTTCCAAACAGAAGAGAAAAGTCATTAGAAAATTGTCTCCACATATTCCTTATCTAACAGAATTAATAAACACCAAGTATTCTTCTATGAAACCAAATACATAAATATGTATGGTGCACTTTTTCACAAACAGAAGTATCAACATTTTTTGTCAAAGACGGTATGCAACTTGTGTTATGACCACTTGGCAAGTGGTGAAACTTTAGGTAGGAGATAGCGACACATTTTAGGCTTTTTGTGATTAAAATTTTTTGGGCTTATTCGGACCGCAGCCTCCTCCTTTGTTAATCGTTGGAGAATCTCCACAGAATTCTTCAAGCAGAAAGCAAAACGAATTGACACCAAGTATTCTACTGTAAAGCAAAAGAATCATAATTTCAGAATGTAAGCCATTACAACTTCAAGCAAGTTCATTTGCACATTCTTCATGGAGCTCAAACTACCCTCTTTCTCGATCCTTTTCACCTTCTTCGTCTTCGTGTTTATGGTGCTGAACATACTTATCAAAAGAGCCAAAACCATCAGCTCAGATTCAAAACTACCGCCAGGGCCATGGAAATTACCCTTACTAGGAAATATCCACCAGCTTTTCGGCTCTTTACCACATCGCGCGCTTAGAGACTTGGCCAAGAAACATGGACCCTTTATATACCTACGACTTGGACAACTTTCAACCCTTGTAGTTTCATCAACAGAGTATGCCAAGGAAGTGATGAGAACCCATGATGTCATCTTTGCATCTAGGCCCCGGAGTCTATTCGCACAGATCTTGTTGTATGATTGTACAGACGTCGCCTTTGCTCCATATGGTGAGTATTGGAGACAGCTGCGGAAAATTTGTATGCAGGAGCTCTTAAGCACAACAAGAGTTGAGTCTTTCAGACCCATTAGAGAAGAAGAGATGTTTAATCTCATGGAATGGATTGCTTCAAATACTGGATCCGCAATAAATCTCACTGAGAAGATTAAATATTCGTCTTATAGCATAACGTCGCGGGCGGCCTTCGGTAAGAAAAGCGAGCACCATGATGAGTTCATATCGATTGTTGAGGAAGCTATAAAGGTAGCAGGAGGTTTTGATATTGTGGAGTTGTTTCCTTCTCTTAGTTTTCTTGCCACGATCACTCGTGCAAGGCCTAAACTCGAGTCGATTAAACATAGGAGTGAGAGGATAATGGAAAAGATAATCAAGGAACACGATGACAAGAAGTCAACAACAAAAAGCATTGAAAGTCAAACAGATCAAGAAGATCTCGTTGATGTTCTTCTGAAATTTCATAACAATGGTGAAATCGGGTTCTCCCTAACAACTAACAATATCAAAGCGGTTATTTGGGTAAACATATTCAATTTTAGTTTTCAACATTCTATCCACAGAACTAAAAGATAAACACATGTTTACACGCCTATACCTTCAATTAACTGTAGTCGTTCCAAAGATATGACTTCTTTAAGCCATCCATTTAGAGTAGTGCATTGTTGACCAAGAAAAATTATTATTTATTTCACCTGATTTTTTGGTTCAATTGCATGCAATAGGGAATTCTATTGAATTTCAATGGCATAACACTACTCTTTAACTTTCAGGATGTCTTTTCTGCTGGAAGTGAGACATCTGCTACGGCTGTAGATTGGGCAATGGTAGAAATGATAAAGAATCCAAAAGTGATGAAAAAAGCTCAAAATGAGGTGAGACAAGTCTTTAGTAGAAAAGGGTCTGTCGATGAAACCGTACTTAGTGAGATGAAATATTTGAAATGCATTGTTAAGGAGACATTGAGGTTACACCCTCCTGCTCCTTTATTAGTTCCAAGAGAATGTAGAGAGAAGTGTGAGATTAATGGCTATGAGATACCAGCTAAAACCCAGGTCATAGTTAATGCATGGGCAATAGGAAGAGATCCTAAATATTGGACGGAACCTGAGAGTTTTATACCAGAAAGGTTTCTTGATAGCTCTATTGATTATAAAGGAACAAATTTTGAGTATATACCATTTGGGGCTGGAAGGAGAATATGCCCCGGCATGTCGTTCGGTTTGATCAATGTTGAGCTTCCTCTTGCAATGTTTCTTTACCATTTTGATTGGAGACTTCCCAATGGAATGAAACATGAAGACTTGAACATGACTGAGTTGTTTGGTGTCACAGTTAGGAGAAAAGATGATTTGTACTTGATTCCCATTACTTATGATCTGTCACCTATTGGAAAAATCTCTAGGAGCACAAAGTAACTTGTAATTTCTTATTCTTACACTAGTAATTAAGTTGTTTTTGTTGTTGTTGTTTTTTTTTTTTTTTTTTTTTTTTTTTTTTTTTTTTTTAAAATTTTCCCCTTTTTTTTTTTAAAAAAAAAA
>NW_010366773.1:54068-57517 GCF_000414095.1 Morus notabilis
TTTTTTTACACTAGAAATTAATTTTTTTTTTTTTTTTTTTTTTTTTTTTTTTTTTTTTTTTTTTTTTTGCCTTTTTTAAACATTATCCGCTGTTATCATTAATAAAAAATCAGAAAACCATTACTATATGCTGCGTGAAGATGTTATTTGCTTTGAGATCCATTAAATGGCATGCATGATATCTACGAGCATCGCTTCAAAAACATTATCCGCTGTTATCATTAATAAAAAATCAGAAAACCATTACTATATGCTGCGTGAAGATGTTATTTGCTTTGAGATCCATTAAATGGCATGCATGATATCTACGAGCATCGCTTCAAATAGAGTTTCATCTATTGTTTATCACATTTTTGCTGATTAATTAGAGACCTTGTAAGTTTTGTTTTATTTATTATCAATTCAAAACCCAAAATATTTCCGGAGAGGAAATTTTACAAATGATGGAAAAAGGAAAAACATAAAAATGAGTTTAAAAAATGGGAGAAGGAGGGGAATAGGCCAGATTAAAATAAGAATTAAAATTAATAGGTAAGATTTAGACAGTGTTAAATAGACAATTTAAGTGTAGATGCAGATTTACACCTAAGTAAAATTACGAAACTACACCTCACACTTTTTCCTTCTTCTCCCAAAAGAAACTGAGACTTATTCTCGTTCTCTCTCCTCCCTCTCTCTCTCCTCAAAATCACCGCCAGTAAATCGTGGATTTATTTGCTTAGATTTACATTGAACCATAAAAAATGATGAGAAGATCCATCTTTCTTCACCAACACACATATCAAGGATATCCAGATGATGAGAATATCCAGGCGCAAACCTTCTCTAAACCTCCGAACAATGAGAACCATGACACCGGCGGTCTTTCACGGCGAGAGAGCATCTGGATCTTGAACGGCGAGAATCATCACAGGTCGGAAAGAGAGAGAGACAGAAAACGATGACAATCGGAGCTACGTCGACAGGAGATATGATAGAAAGAGACGAGAGAACCGGAGGAGAGGGAGAGCGCGCCGTCGGGAGGAGATCCAAGAGAGAGAGAGAGAAGACAACCGTGAGCCACGCCAGGAACTGCAACATTAGTCTCGGGAGGAGGAGAGACTCTCTCCTCGTTTCTGTCCACTCTTGCCAGCATTCAAATAGCAGATCGGACGATTGCCTATGACCATGGCGAGACGGTCGTCGCGTCGTTGAAGGCTCTGTGGATCTCTGTTTGCAAGCATTGTGGAGCTCCATTCGCGAGCAACAACGTTCTCCGTAAGAGGGACGACAGAGCTTAGATAGATTCAGGAAGACAACTGTCGACCAGATGGAGCTCGGGCGACGACCATTGATGGCAGCAAGTAGCTCCGACGATGACCTTTGGAAATTTTGAGAAAATTAAGGCCCGTTCACTTTACCGATTCGAGTATAAAATTTGAGTTTTACTACAGTAAAAAGCTCTCAGAAACACTCATATCTAACATTTTTTATTACAGTAAAGAGCTCTCACATAAAGTCAAATTTCAACTTAAAATAAAAACTCGAATCAGTAAATTAAACGGCCCTAAGTTTTACAATTTAGACATATTAGTTTTACTCATAATTAATGGTGTATTTGCTAGTAGTACCTTTTAAAATCATTTAGGATTGCTTAATTAATTGTTTCAGATGTAATTCTTTCTGGTGTTGTCTTTCTTGTTTCAGCATTGATTGAGTCTTGTTCAATTTGTGTTGTTTCTGGTCGTGTTGTTTTTGCTGGCTTTTAGCGATGTTTCAAATAAAAACTTCTTCATCAAAAAGGAAAAAAAAAAAAACGGATGCAGATGTTATAAAGTTGACAGGAGAAAATAGAGAAGGAAAAGAAGCTTTGAGCGTGTAACTACATTGGAAAGGTCAACAGAATTGAGTAAAATCGCCATAACGAAAAACCTATTTTTAGGTCCCCACCAGCATTTCGTCAAACAGTTTGTGCATGTTCACAGTTTTCAGAATACTTAAAAGAAAGAAAAATAATTTTATTTTTTGATTTTTAGATGACTAGGTTATAGCTATAACTTGACAAGATATTTTGTAACACTTGACAGATTAAAGTCCATTAATTGACATTTCTATAAATGATTAAATTATGGTATATTGCTTGACAGGTTATTTTCGCAACTAAACAAGTTATGGTCCTTAACTTGACAAGTTATGTAATAGATTGAATGAGGCGTTCAATGAGAATCGTGTCTTTAATTCAATTCTCGGCGTTCAATAAGGCCTCTTATAGAATAGATTGAATTACTATGATGATAACTTAACACGTTATGGTCCATAACTTGACAAATTATAGTTTAACTTGACATATAATGTTCATAAGTTTATAGGTTATGGTACGTTATTATCATAAATTTACACGTTATGTGTAATGACTGAGAAAATTCCAGACCTTAAATAATACAATTCATGTATTTTTAAGCCAAGGATTTTCTTAGAAAATATTATGTTATATTGTGAATGGAGGATTTATGGAATTAATATATGTATTCCTAAATTCTATAGCAAATTTCATGTTAAGTTCATGTTTCGATCAAGTAAATTCGATCGATAAATTCTCACCGTATTTTAAGGCGGAATAATTTTCAGTACAAGTATAGTTTGAGAATCTTAATTTCAAGAATCTCTAAGCACGGCACGATGTTAGCGGCGTATAAAAAAAAAAACGCACTAGCATTTTAAAAGAAGAAAAAAATCCTTAATTGCTAGACAGTTAGGTTAAAGTCGCAAGATAAATACCTATAGTAGATGGGTACAATATGAGCTCGGGAGTTGACACTGTCAGAAACGTCATTCTCGGGATAGAATACAGAAAATTAAAATTTAGAATTTGTTCAGTCTAAAATTAATTTCAAGACTTGAAACAGTTTGAAATATTACGCGAGTAAGAATATAAAACAATATTGAATTATTCAGAAATTAATATTGGACTGTAAGTAGTAGATTAACTTACGTGAGCTAAACTAATTACCTCTAATCAGTATAAATTTAATCTGTTTAGAGGAAATAATTGAGGATAAGATCAGACACGTAATCTTGCCTTAATCAGATACTTTATATAGTGAAATTTTTAGGGTTCTTACACTTTCTTTCTCTTATTCTCGCTCATTCTCTCTCTCCTCTCACGTTCTCTCTCACACAAACCATCAATGGCCAAATACTCAAGTTAAGATTCCGACCTCCATTTTTGACACCACCGGTGTCAATAGAAAGATCTCGACGAGCTGAGTTCAACGACATGCGGCACGACCTCCAACCCCGCCGGAATCAGCCGCAATCGCCGGCGGAAGTTCCGAAATTCCCATTTCTTCCCGTCGTGATATCTCCGCCATCCGACCTCCGATTGAGATGATTTCAGTCCCTATGGACTCAGTACAGCGAGACGAAGAAAACCCATCCATTTTCACAGCTCGATTCTGGCCGGAGCACCG